>NC_143044.1:40955000-41202500 GCF_057628025.1 Oncorhynchus mykiss
TTACTGTCGTTTCATTGACACACAATCTATTTCACAAGAACTGGTGCAAGATGGCAGCAGCACCACAGATAATCAGAAAACTACAGCCTGAGAAAATGGTGAACTCGGAGTAGGGAAGAGGAGACCGAGAGAACTTAAAGAAATGAAGAGAGGAGACATAAAAGTCTAGACAAAAAACAACCCTATTGGGGCGTTCCCATTCCCCACACAAACATTTCAGTGCTTGCAGCCACACGGACAGACAGTAGCTGGCGGCTATAAACTCCCTCACCCCCTGCAAGGCATCTTATTAGACTGACAATAGATTCTCTGTAACTGCTTGACCAGGCAGCAAGGAGGGTCTGCATTACCTTGTGGGAACCAGCCATGAAAGCCTCTATAACACAAGGTCATGTTCAGCCCAGCATTATAAACCAGCTAGTTCACCGCAGGCGACAGCACCGGGCTGGTCTGGGAAACACTCACTGAGACAGAGGGAGGGGTCGATATCTGCATCTGTTTAAGAAGAGAAGTAGAGATGGTAGGCTACTCTGTGTGAGCAGTCGACAGCAAGTGAAAGGTAGAGTCAACTCATCATCCAGCTCAGAAACTTTGTTCCTGGTTTCTGGGACAGGCAATGCCATGCAGGCTAGCCAACCAATGAGACAGCAGGGGAGGGGCCAACCAGTGAATCCCAGTTGACTGAGAAGCGCTCTGCTCCTAGCTGTAGCTAGCTGTTCCCTAGTCCAACACACAGTAGACTACTGTTGGCCCTCACACAAGGCAGGGACACCAAACAGAGCACCCCATACAGCTAGTAGAACTCAGCCCCTACAGTACCCCTGAACTCTTTTGGAAGAGTTTTACAGCAGTGCTCTTTAATCCTAGAGAGCTATGGTATAGAAAGTGCAGGCTTTTGTTCCAGCCCACCCAGCTCATTCAACTTAAGGTTTTCATGTAGGCTACAGGTGAGTTACTGGGCTAGAACAAAATCCTGCACAGTGCACACCCTGTGGATCCCCAGCACCAGAATTGAAAAACACTGCTTTACGCAGTTAACCTAGCTAGCCCATCGGACAGTGAGAGTTAACCTGGTTAACCAATCACGAGTGGCAATGATGTACCATACAGAGACACGGAGGCAAGGACAGCACGTTCGGTTTCTCTTTATTAATAACACCAGATGATTGGCTGCTGTGAATGCAGCATTCTTATAACAACAGTGCTCCTTATAGGACACATAACTGTACTCTATACTCCTCTTTAAACTGGTCATCTCTGTATTCCCTGTCGCAAGACCCACTGGTTGATGCTTATTTATAAAACCCTGTTAGGCCCTGTTATCCTCCACATACAACACCCGTTCTACCAGTCACATTCTGTTAAAGGTCCCCGCTCCTCTTTTCAGTTCACTGCAGCTAGTGACTGGAAAGAGGTGCAACAAACACACAAACTGGGCAGTTTTATCTCAATCTTTTCATTCAAAGACTCAATCATGGACACTCTTACTGACAGTTGTGGCTGCTTTGTGTGATGTATTGTTGTCTCTACCTTCTTGTCCTTTGTGCTGTTGTCTGTGCCCAATAATGTTTGTATCATGTTTTGGGTTGCTGCCATGCTGTGTCGTCATGTGTTGCTGCCATGCTGTGTCGTCATGTGTTGCTGCCATGCTGTGTCGTCATGTGTTGCTACCATGCTGTGTCGTCATGTGTTGCTACCATGCTGTGTCGTCATGTGTTGCTACCATGCTGTGTCGTCATGTGTTGCTACCATGTTGTTGTCAAGTGTTGCTGCCATGCTGTGTCGTCATGTGTTGCTACCATGCTGTGTCGTCATGTGTTGCTACCATGCTGTGTCGTCATGTGTTGCTGCCATGCTGTGTCGTCATGTGTTGCTGCCATGCTGTGTCGTCATGTGTTGCTGCCATGCTGTGTCGTCATGTGTTGCTGCCATGCTGTGTCGCCATGTGTTGCTACCATGCTGTGTCGTCATGTGTTGCTACCATGCTGTGTTGTCATGTGTTGCTACCATGCTGTGTCGTCATGTGTTGCTACCATGTTGTTGTCAAGTGTTGCTGCCATGCTGTGTCGTCATGTGTTGCTACCATGCTGTGTCGTCATGTGTTGCTACCATGTTGTTGTCAAGTGTTGCTGCCATGCTGTGTCGTCATGTGTTGCTGCCATGCTGTGTCGTCATGTGTTGCTGCCATGCTGTGTCATCATGTGTTGCTACCATGCTGTGTCGTCATGTGTTGCTACCATGCTGTGTCGTCATGTGTTGCTACCATGCTGTGTCGTCATGTGTTGCTACCATGCTGTGTCATCATGTGTTGCTACCATGCTGTGTCGTCATGTGTTGCTACCATGCTGTGTCGTCATGTGTTGCTACCATGCTGTGTCGTCATGTGTTGCTACCATGCTGTGTCGTCATGTGTTGCTACCATGCTGTGTCGTCATGTGTTGCTACCATGCTGTGTCGTCATGTGTTGCTACCATGCTGTGTCGTCATGTGTTGCTACCATGCTGTGTCGTTGTCTTCTTAGTTCTCTATGTAGTGTTGTCTCTTATCGTGATGTGTGTTTGGTCCAATATTTCTATTTGATTTATTTAGTTATTTTCAATCCCAGCCCCCGTCCCAGCAGGAGGCCTCCTGGTAAAGGCCATCTGGTAGGCAGTCATTGTAAAATAACAATGTGTTCTTAACTGACTAGCCTAGTTAAATAAAAGGTTAAATAAATAAAAATTAGCTGCTGTGAATGCAACACCAGATGATTGGCTGCTATGTGTGTGTGTGTGTGTGTAACATCTGAATACAAAGAGCCCAGTGAGTTCGCTAGCCAGTGTGTGTGTGTGTGTCAGTCCACTGACGCATATCTACCTTCCCCTGATAACTCTACAAAATGAAATGAGAATGGAACAGAGAGTCCCCTTCCTTCCACAGCGTCCCATTTAACGGCCGAATCCACACCAGCGGGAACGGAAAAAACTTTTGGTATCGCAGATTGTTCCGGCAATTCTCACATAGGAACTTCATTTGGGAGGAAGGATGTTTAACATGCTTTCTACATTTGTATCACAAACCATTTGACAAAATCCATGAGGAAAGTGGTCATTTTAGACCTATACATGTGTCCTGTAAGACCCTATGAATCGTACATGGCACAGACAACATCGTGGTGTCATTATACTCCTTATAGTGTGCTCTAAAATATGGAGTAAGCCTTGATTCTGAAATACAATTTAACATGAATTTATTCAACATTAAAAGAGATTAACAGAGGTGTCACGCTCATAGGGGGCACAAGCTCCTCAGATTTGTCCTGTTTACATGTTTTTTTTTACTAAACTTCATTTTGTAAGCCCACGTTTGATCATAATCATTTATAAAATGATCTGTCAGCGGTATTTTGCAGAGGGGGCACAATGACTGGACCAGGCAAAGAGTCCCCCCCAGTAAGTGGTTCCTTTCAAGGTGCTCCATGGACCAAAGGTATGCTTGGCAGGACACTAGATACTCTAGTGTGTGCAGACAGTATCATCAGTGGAGAGAGAGAGAGAGTGTAAAGTGACACACAGAGTTTGATTTGATTTTAGCTGCTGGTGATGGACAGGACTAATTTGATCTATGTAACCTATTGATTCCTTTTTGATAAAGAAATGTGTCTGTAATACTAGCCACTATTGCAATTTTATGAAGTTGGCTTTGGCTTTGGCTGGCCAGCTAGATAGTTGATGTTGGGAGATGGGAACCTAACTACCAAGCTATTTCAGGCTGTCAATCAAGTTAGATTAGCTTGTCTAACTATCTTAGCTGGCATGCCTGCTGGCAAGGTTGCTAGACTTCCGAATAGCACGAAATTACTAAACGTACTGAATAAGACTCACATCCTTTCAAGATTTTACACAGAGATGCAGAGAAGCAGATTTAGTTTGTTTAAAAAAAATAACCACCAGTCAGGAGGACACAGACAGATAAATATACTCTGGCACCTTATCATGATATTTGTGTGTATTAATTATAATACTTTTTTATAACTAGGCAAGTCAGTTAAGAACAAATTCTTATTTTCAATGACGGCCTGGGAACAGTGGGTTAACTGCCTGTTCAGGGGCAGAACAACAGATTTGTACCTTGTCAGCTCGGGGATTTGAACTTGCAACCTTCCGGTTACTGGTCCAACTGTCTAACCACTAGGCTACCCTGCCACCCCATGATATGTGCCTGTCGAGATGCGTGTTATGATTCCATGTACTGGGTTGTAATTTTTATGTAATATCCTAGACATGTTGCTGCAGTATATTGAAATGCGTGATTTACAACAGTCAGAATGACACCCTCATTAAAATGACAATTGAACAATTAAAGAGGTATTTAATAGAATGAGGTATGTTTATGGCTCTAGATTGTAGAAAAAAAGCTGTTTCAGGTGTTAAAAAATGCTAAATTATCCTACTTCCAGAGGGTCATATCATTAAAAGTACCACAGAGCCACTCTGGAAATTTGACGTGTTTAGAGAGTATATCATTAAACATTGTCTAAAAATAAGCTAAATCTAAAAAGGGTACTTTTGAGACATTAATATTAGTAATATTGTAAAATGGTACTTTATTTAAGAATCTACAGATATTGCATATTTGAAAGCACAGTAGGGAGTATAATGACAATAATGATAATGACCCCTCCTGTCTCAGCCTTCAGTACTTATGCTGCAGTAGTTTATGTGTCGGGGGGCTAAGGTCAGTCTGTTATATCTGGAGTATTTCTCATGTCTTATCAGGTGTCCTGTGTGAATTTAAGTATACTCTCTCTAATTCTCTCTTCCTCTCTCTCGGAGAATCTGAGCCCTAGGACCATGCCTCAGGACTACCTGGCATGATGACTCGTTTGTCCCAAGTCCACCTGGCCGTGCTGCTGCTCCAGTTTCAACTGTTCTGCCTGCGACTATGGAACCCTGACCTGGTCGCTGTGATTACTATTATTTGACCATGCTGGTCATTTATGAACATTTGAACATCTTGGCCATGTTCTGTTATAATCTCCACCCGGCCACCGTGCTTCTACAACTGCATTGCTTGCTGTTTTTAAATTTTTAATACATATTTTGTCCATTAAAATAACATTACATTTATCAGAAATACAGTGTAGACATTGTTAATGTTCTAAATGACTATTGTAGCTGGAAACGGCAGATTTTTTATGGAATATCTACATAGGCGAACGAAGGCCCATTAACAGCAACCATCACTCCTGTGTTCCAATGGCACGTTGTGTTAGCCTTTTAAAATTAAAAACTTAGATTAGCTAACTGATCATTAGAAAACCCTTTTGCAATTATGTTAGCACAGCAGAAAACTGTTGTTCTGCTTAAAGAAGCAATAAAACTGGCCTTTAGACTAGTTGAACATCTGGAGCATCAGCATTTGTGTGTTCGATAACAGGCTCAAAATGGCCAGAAGCAAAGAACTTTCTTCTGAAACTCGTCAGTCTATTCTTGTTCTGAGAAATGAAGGCTATTCCATGCGAGAAATTGCCAAGAAACTGAAGATCTTGTACAATGACGTGTACTACTCCCTTCATAGAACAGCGCAAACTGGCTCTAACCAAAATAGAAAGAGGATTGGGAGGCCCCGGTGCACAACCGAGCAAGAGGACAAGTACATTAGAGTGTCTAGTTTGAGAAACAGATGCCTCAAGTCCTTAACTGGCAGCTAGTACTAGATAGTAGTATTAGATAGTACCCGCAAAACACCAGCCTCAACATCAACAGTGAAGAGGCAACTCCGGGATGCTGGCCTTCTAGGCAGAGTTGTCTTTTTCTTTGCATCTCAGACTGGCCAATAAAAATAAAAGATTAAGATGGGCAAAAGAACACAGACACTGGACAGAGGAACTATATAAACTCAGCAAAAAAAAAAGAAACATCCCTTTCTCAGGACCCTGTCTTTCAAAGATAATTAGTAAAATTCAAATAACTTCACAGATCTTCATTGTAAAGGGTTTAAACACGGTTTCCCATGCTTGTTCTATTAACCATAAACAATCAATGAACATGCACCTGTGGAACAGTCGTTAAGACACTAACAGCTTACAGACGGAAGGCAATTAAGGTCAAAGTTATGAAAACTTCGGACACTAAAGAGACCTTTCTACTGACTCTGAAAAACACCAAAAGAATGATGCCCAGGGTCCCTGCTAATCTGCGTGAACGTGCCTTAGGCATGCTGCAAGGAGGCTTGAGGACTGCAGATGTGGCCAGGGCAATAAATTGCAATGTCCATACTGTGAGGCGGGATCAATTTGGAGGTGGGGGTTCCGTCATGGTCTGGGGCGGTGTGTCACAGCATCATTGGACTGAGCTTGTTATCATTGCAGGCAATCTCAACATTGTGCGTTACAGGGAAGACATCCTCCTCCCTCATGTGGTACCCTTCCTGCAGGCTCATCCTGACATGACCCTCCAGCATGACAATGCCATCAGCCATACTGCTTGTTCTGTGCGTGATTTCCTGCAGGACATACATGTCTGTGGAACCTGTTCTGTTTGTCTCAGTTGTTGAACCTTGTTATGTTCATACAAATATTTACACATGTTAAGTTTGCTGAAAATAAATGCAGTTGACAGTGAGAGGACGTTTCTTTTTTTGCTGAGTTTTAGATATATATCTCACACACAAAAGTATGTGGACACCCTTTCAAATTAGTGGATTTATTATATTAATGCCCATGATTTTGAAATGAGATGTTCGACGGGCAGGTGTCCACATACACTACATGACTAAAAGTATTTTCCACTCCAACTGGCGTGGAAACGGCCGACAGTACAAAGCGGTGCTGTGTGTCTAGGCCTACATTCTGCTAGAGCCTGTTGAGCATGAGAAAAACCAAGCAGCCTTGCAGTTCTTGGCAAATAACAGTGCTCCTGGTACCTACTACCATACCCCGTTCAAAGGCACTTTAATATTTTGTCTTGCCCAGTCACCCTCTGAATGACACACACAATCCATGTCTCAATTGTCTCAAGGCTTAAAAACAGATCATTTGGGGCGGCAGGAAGCCTAGTGGTTAGAGCGTTGGACTAGTAACTGGAATGGTTGCAAGATCAAATCCCCGAGCTGACAAGGTAAAAATCTGCTGTGCTGCCACTGAACAGGCAGTTAACCCACTGTTCCTAGGCCGTCATTGAAAATAAGAATAAAAAAAAGGTAAAGGTAAAAAAAGGGTTAACAACCTCTCATCTACGTGGATTTAAGTGACATCAATAAGGGATCATCTGGTCAGTCTGCCATAGAAAGTTGTGTGTAGACTGTGTATAGTGTAATTGTTGTTTATAGAGATGTTGTTTAATGATTTGTTGGACAGGTCGTCAATGTAAATAAGAATTTGTTCTTAACTGATTTATCTGTAAAAAATGTGAAATTAAATTTGAAAAATAACTTGTTCAGGAGGATTAAAATGAAAATAACTAGGCCTAAGCTTATCTCTTTAGAAAATAGTTGACCGGTTAAAATACTAGTCTTGGCTTTCAAAGGGCAGATAGCAGCCAAAATGGACACACATTCCAACACACAGGTCTGAGAACTGCATTGCATGGGAACCTATTCAACTCTTGCCAAGGCACTGGATCCCCTTACTCTCACACCTCAGCGAGAACGAGACAGAGAGGCGAGCAAGCAAGAGAAAATAGGGGATAATTAGAAGAGGATGAGTGAAAGATGGAATGGTTTTTTCCAATCCTTTGTTACTATGTATAGCAGGGTTCCCCAACAAAGTTAATTTTATTATTGGACATAAAGGACTAAAAACAGCAGGAAGCCAGCTCCAGGTGATTTTAATTTTGGAAATAATTTCCCAATTATTCCCACACATAATGTAACAGTATAACTTTAGACCGTCCCCTCGCCCATACCCTGGTGACCCTCTGCCCAGATTAACAACAGTCACCCTTGAAGCATCATTACCCATCGCTCCACAAAAGCCGCGGCCCTTGCAGAGCAAGGGAAACCACTACTTCAAGGTCTCAGAGCAAGTGACGTCACCGATTGAAAAGCTATTTAGCGCGCACCACCACTGACTAGCTAGCCGTTTCACATCCGTTACACTAACAGAGAGACACAAATCGTATACTAAATGTAAGCAAGGTTTGAAATGATTGTTTTAGTCAAACATGATCTGTTTGTAAACTGCAAATTGACCGTAAGAAGACGAAATGATTTGTAATTATGTTCCAGCCCCCCAACCATTCCCTCAAGAAAGAAATTGGCCTCATTTAGTTCAGAGAACCAACCTTCTCACTAATAATAGGCTACACTCTAAACAGCAGTCAGTGACAATAGAGTATAAACACCTCCTCCTGATCACCATTCCCGCCAGAGGGATGGGTAGGAGCAGGTTTGTAAATATCTTACAGGGATTAAGGTGGATTATCATCTACCTGACCTGGATCACATCACTGTGAGGCAGGGCCTTGATTGATTACATGTGTTGGATATAGGCCTAGCTGAAGCAACACAATGACGACTACAGTGGCACCCTGCCATAGATAACACCGCACACAGCTTTCCCTTGTGGGTGTTTCTCTCTCTCTCCCTGTCCCTTGGTGCTTCCGTCTCTTTCTCCCTTCTTTTCCCTCTCTCCCGCTGTCTATCTCGCGTTTTCTGTCTGCCACAGTCTCACTCCGTCCTCCACAGCCATGTTGTTTAATTTAATAACTCAATTGATGAGGGAGTGACATGCTACAGACCAACATCTGTACAGGAAAATAATATTGGTGACAATGAATCTGTATGGATGACAATCTATCAAAAATACAATGTGTTCAAATCTAGGCCATATACCTTGTGTAATAGTTTCACCTGCCTCAAATAGGCTGCTTTGCATGATGTATTGTCGTCTCTACCTTCTTGCCCTTTGTGCTGTTGTCTGTGCTCAATGTTTGTTCCATGTTTTGTGCTGCTACCATGTTGTGTTGCTACCATGTTGTTGTCGTCATGTTGGGTTGCTGCCTTGCTATGTTGTTGTCTTAGGTCTCTCTTTATGTAATGTTGTCCCTTGTCGTGATGTGTGTTTTGTCCTATATTTATATATGTTAATTTAATTTTTTAAATCCCAGACCCCGTCCCCGCAGGAGGTCTTTTGCCTTTTGGTAGGCCATCATTGTAAATAAGAATGTGTTCTTAACTGACTTCCCTAGTTAAATAGGTTAAATAAAAATGGTGGTACACGACTTGACTCAACTTGTCACTTAGGCTATATATTAGAACACCTGAAAAACACCTGGAGGGTAATACAGAACAACATGACTAATTCCACTATAGTTATAGACTACATCTCTCAAAGCCAGGACATTTCATCCCGGGCCTAGAATACCGCTCTCTACGGGAGGGCTAAAGAGCACTGCATGTCATCAGTCTGCAAATGCCAGGTAATGGAACATGAACATCTTGAGAAACACCCAACATATTGGCTGGTAGGACAGAGCTCTGTTGGTGATTTGTCCAGCTAGGTCACATGTGGAAAGGTTGCTTGACACACACTTGTAAATTCCACACCTAGGCTTTAGAATGGGCCTTCTCTTGCCTCTCACCAGTCCAGCTCCTTCACTCAGGGAGAGTATAAAGAGCTAGGGTACTGGGATAGGTAGGCTCACCAAACATTGGTATCCATGTATGATATTGGTCTGTGTATTGCTCTGTATTAGTCTGCAGTTAGATTAGGCCACCGCTTTTCAATGGCTTAGGCGCAAAACTCAGATTCATACTAGACCCTTGGGGACTTATTAAGTCAAGTTCAGGAGGTGACAGGGGTGGAACTTGACAGTGAAAGTGATTGTGTTCAGAGACAAGGATAGCCACACTGAGTTTTACAATATGACTCATCGTGTGATTACAGTAAGAGGTTGAGAAAACTACCATGCTCAGCTCTCACGAGATTAGATGTCAAACATGCAAAAAAAATTAACCAAAATTGGATCAGAAAGGCTAGCATCAGCAAAAAGGCTCTCACAAGGTAGGCAATAGGCATCCAACTCAATACCATCACAGGCAGCACCACAGCTGGAGAAAAAAAGACATTTTCTTGAATGATGAATTACCCTTTTATGTACAGTAGGCCTAGATAATCACTGGGCCTTTGCGCTCCTCCACAACTACTCAGACAAGACCTGTAGTGTAAACTACGCAGCCTGTTACTGTATCTTGTGCTGCTACCAAATTTAGACCAGGGCCAGACACGCAAACAACCCTCTAGCAAGCAGAAGAACAAGGACATCAGTGAATAGTAATTGATTACAACGTGCTAACTTGGCATCCAGGCAGTGATGACTACATATTTTATTATTGAGCAAGAGTGACAACTGCTAGCCTAGCCCTAGCAGAGGTTGTCGCATCACTTGGAGTCATATTGGCTTTAACTTGATAGTTACCCTCGCTAAAATGTCGCTATTTCTGGGAATTAGTCAGCTAGCTATTATAACTCTAAAATGCATGAACATTGTAACGAGGAAGTGTGCAGCTGATAATAACCAGCTAAGTGAAATCGAGGAAATCCAGTTCGAGTTCGTTGATGTTTATACTATGCCGGTCATCATGGGCATCTCATCCGCTAACTTGATGAAGAAGCTAGAGCAAGCGAACATCGGTAAAAGCATAGATATTCTCGCAATATCAGAACAACTTACCTGTAGTTAGGTGTTTTAATATCAGTAGAAAACACCAAAGGGATTGCGAAATGTTAGTGAGGAAACGGTTAGCAAAATGTTCCTCGAAAATCCCTTATCTTCCGTAGGTGAGAGTGCGCTTGCCTGTGTCAGTGTGTGTCCCTGCTTCCGTTCCCTGCCAAGCCCTTCTAATTTCTCTCGCTTCTATGAATCCCTTTCTCTATTTCATTTAAATGTCTGACATGCTCTCCCCGGCCACGCCACATGGGCTGACAGCTTCTCTGGGCTGTTCAGTCCAATGAGAAAAGAGGCAGGACTCCCAGTCTCAGCCAGTGATGGGGTGATTCGCTGAACGCCGCTGTGGATTCGGGAGAAAAAAAAACGGAAGAAACAGGATGGCAAGGTTACTGTAGTTCATTCGGGTAGCAGTGGATGGATCATCCGAGTACACCAGTAACCTAGCTCAGTTTCCCCCGCCCTTTCATATTGGTAAAACCCAAAGCCAAGTTCAAGTTCATCACTCAAATTCAAAGCGTAGAACCATCACTTACCTGAGCCGTGTTCAGATTTCACTCTGATTGAACAGTAACTCATTTCGAAATCTTGCAGAAAGGAGGACACATGCGGTTGCAATAGTCCATGGACTTTGGGAAACACATATTTGACTATCTTGATCAATTAGATTCTTCCCCCTTTTTATTCAGAATGTGTATGATTTTTTTGCAATGCAATTTATTGGAGATGGATATACCATTAAAGAATGGTGGATTTAGCCTAGACCAGGTAAATATTGTTTCCCTAAACTATTAATCATGAATGAATAAACGAATGCATTTTTTTACAGAATATGTAATGTATTTGGAAATCTACTAGCGCAGATTAGGCCAATACTATGTTTAATATCATTAGTAAGAATTGTATGGTCATCTGTGGTTGACATTGTAAAAAGTATATATCAACGCATGTGTTCGATCACCTGGTCGAATTTAGGGAGTCATATATATATATATATATATATAAAACATTTCACTTTTGAATCATTGAAACATTGTATTCCCATTGTTTCTCGTGTATAGAGAGATCATTTATTTTTATTGCAGCAAAGTATTCAGAGGCTTTTGTATTGTTTAACAAGAGGTTTGGTAACTATTTATAATGGCGTTCATGAATAATCCATTATAAAATGTTCATAATTGCTTATAATGCTTTATACATTCAAATGTAAATGTTCATTAATTGTAATGCTTATAATATGAGGAGTAAAATTGTAAAGAATAACTGAATACGTATTTACTTTATAGGTTATAAAATAGTTTATTAATGCTTATTCATGTACGTTTTCTTATAGTGTTACTGGAAGTTTTAACCAAAGTCAGTAGGCCACTGACATTATGTAGGTTGAACTTGTGGAGCAACCACATCATCACACCTGAAACGGGTTATTGTGGTGAATGTACAGTTAGCGTTGACAAACGTGGTAGTTAGTACACACCCAAATCCTGACAGCTGTGATCATAGGCTGCGTTTGTAAATTCACTCTGGCTATCTACTCTGATTTCAAAACACTCTCGTCTGGGTGTGCCAGATCGCAGAATAACTGAAACGCTCAACACCCGTTGAATATGGCCGGTGTCAGTAAACGTCGGCAATAAAAAGCGTAATTTAATTGTTGCCAGCAGCACAGTTACAGGCACCAACGCTCTGGATAACATTAAAACAGCCTAATCAGCTCTGCTAGGGCGAGTAATGGTCAGAGTGAGGTGTTCTTTCATTTGTGTCTGGAAGTAGCTAGCAAGCTAGCCAACGTTAGCCAGTTAGCTTGGGTGCTTGACTGCTGTTGTGAGGTCAGAAAGCTCGGATCAACCCTACTCCTCAGCCAGAGCGGCCAGTGTGCCCTCTGAACTCTCCGAGAGCGGAACGCTCAGAATTTACGAAATCCCTCTGGCACTCCAGAGTAAAATTTACGAATGCACCCATAGCTAGTTGTGATATTTTATTGATGTGAAAATGAACCAATCACAGAGCAGGGGTGTGTGGGTGTGAGGGTATTGCTAAGAGATAGGGTGATGTGATGACAATGATGGGAGGAGCTTGTTGCCAGGGCAGCAAGGATGGTGATGTAATCAGAAACGCTGCCTGACTGGTGGGGTTACTAGAGTTCAATGGTGAAAATGGCATGTGAAGGATGGCATGATGTCGAGGAAAACTTTACTAGTCTTTTTAAAACTTATTTTTTGACTTAAATACTAACCAAGATAACCTCAAGACAACATGTAGAAAAACTCACCTAATGTGTTAACATATTCATATTTCATAAGGTACCTTTTTAGGTCAAATTTGTATCAATTCTGGTTGTGTCACACCTTCTCAATAAAGGAAACATTTCAGAAAATGTAAAAACGTTATTGTTTTATTGGGAGAAAAAAATCCCTATTTCATGATTTGCTATGATATCAATGCCTGTTCAGGACCTGTACAACAAGACCACAAAACACTAGATTTGTCATAATGGGAGAAAAACATGAAAAAGGCACACAAAATAGTGCTTTTCAATGTGAGCATCAGGGACAGGAAATAAAATATAAACTTCAATGAATCCTTTACTTCCTGATGTGTAAGGCCAGACGGTCCCCTGGCCTAAAACAGTACTTTTCAGTGTGAGCATCTGGGACAGGAAATACAATATAAACATCAATGAATCCTCTACTTCCTGAGGTGTAAGGCCAGGTGGACCCCTGGTCTAAGCAGTGAGCAGGTAATAACTGTATGTACCTAACCTGGGTGACAGACTGGTTCTGCTGTCAGAAACACTCCCCTGGTGGCCTTGCCAAGACATTACCTTCTGCACCAGCCTCTGATATTACTTTAGCACTCTAGCTTACAGTACAGAAATCACTAGGTATTTACATGTCATTTCTACCTACTAAGTACTTTGGTATTCATTCAATCAAGCACCACTAGGCATCATTTTGTAACAGGTACCAACAGTTACCGATTGTGTTGAATTCTGTTAGCCTACCAGAATGGATCCATCAGTCTTTTATATTGTACCGGGCAGGACTGAAAGCATCTGTGGGGATGAGGCCTAAGTGACTGCCACTGACAATGGCCGCAGTGCAGAGAGCCTACATGGCTGGGTAGAGACAGAGCGGACATTGTGCCTGTCTGAATGTCTCTCGACAGCACAGAGAGGCAGAGGCTTATCACACCACCGTCTCCATTATCTTTATACTACTGTACAACACCTTTGTTAGAAATCTCTTCTCCTGACAGAGTACTACATACTTTCCAGGGCTACCCATACGTAAAATGTATGCACGCATGACTGTACGTTGCTTTGGATAAAAGCGTCTGCTAAATGGCACATATTCATTAGTAAGTAAGTGTTAGTAACAATCTCATTCAATTCTCAACTTTATGAACGTTGCTTATCTATGTTGAGGCTTTGGCGATCCATCAAACAAGCAAAGCGTCAATACAGGATTAAGATTGAATCCTACTACACCGGCTCTGAGGTTCGTTGGATGTGGCTGGGAAACTCTGGGAAACTCGCTGTGAGACTACCAGAAGAGCTAAATGCCTTTTATGCTCGCTTTGAGGCAAGCAACACTGAAGCATGCACGAGAGCACCAGCTGTTCTAGATGACTGTGTGATAACGCTCTCGGTAGCCGATGTGAGCAAGACCTTTAAACAGATCAACATTCACAAAGCCACAGGCCAGATGGATTACCAAGACGTGTACTCAAAGCATGTGTGGACCAACTGGCAAGTGTCTTCACTGACATTTTCAACCTCTCCCTGACTGTGCACAAGGAAGAGAAGGTAACCTGCCTAAATGATTACCGCCCCGTAGCACTCACGTCGGTAGCCATGAAGTGCTTGGAAAGGCTGGTCATGGCTCACATCAACAGCATCTTCCCGAATACCCTAGACCCACTCCAATTCGCATACCGCCCCAACAGATCCACAGATGACACAATCTCAATCGCAGTCCACACTGCCCTTTACCACCTGGACAAAAGGAACACCTATGTGAGAATGCTGTTCATTGACTACAGCTCATCGTTCAATGCCATAGTGCCCACGAAGCTCATCAATAAGCTAAGAATCCTAGGACAAAACACCTCCCTCTGGATCCTGGACTTCCTGTTGGGATGCCCCCAGGTGGTAAAGGTAGGCAACAACACACCTGCCATGCTGATCCTCAATACTGGGGCCCCTCAGGGGTGAGTACTTAGTCCTCTTCTGTACTCCCTGTTCACCCATGAATGCGTGGCCAAACACGACTCCAACGCCATCATTAAGTTTGCTGATAACACAACAATGGTAGGCCTGATTACTGACAACGATGAGACAGCCTATAGGGAGGAGGTCAGAGACCTGGCAGTGTGGTGGCAGGACAACAACCTCTCCCTCAACGATGAGACAGCCTATAGGGAGGAGGTCAGAGAACTGGCAGTGTGGTGGCAGGACAACAACCTCTCCCTCAACGATGAGACAGCCTATAGGGAGGAGGTCAAAGAACCGGCAGTGTGGTGCCAGGACAACAACCTCTCCCTCAATGTGAGCAAGAAAAAGGAGCTGATCGTGGAATACAGGAAAAGGCGGGCTGAACAGGGCCTCATTAACCTCAATGGGACTGTAGTGGAGCAAGTCGAGAGTTTTGATGTTCATTGGTGTCCACATCACCAGTGATCTATCATGGTCCAAACACACCAAGAGAGTTGTGAAGAGGGCACAACAAAACCTTTTCCCTCTCAGGAGACTGAAAAGATTTGGCATGGGTTCCAAGATCCTCAAAAAGTTCTACAGCTGCACCATCGAGAGCATCTTGACCGGTTGCGTCACCACCTGGTATGGCACTGCGTATGGCCCAGCACATCACTGGGGCCAAGCTTCCTGCAATCCAGGACCTATATAATAGGCAGTGTCAAATGAAAGCCCATAAAATTGTCAGAGACTCCAGTCACCCAAGTCATTGACTGTTTTCTCTGCTACCGCACAGCAAGCAGTACCGGAGCGCCAAGTCTAGGACCAAAAGGCTCCTTAACAGCTTCTACCCCCAAGCCATAAGACTGCTGAACAGCTATTCAAATGGCTACCGGTCTATTACATTGACCCCCCCCCCCCCCCCCCCCCCCCCCATTTGTTTTGTACACTGCTGCTACTCGCCGATTTTTATCTATGCATAGTCACTTCACCCCTAACTACATGTACAAATGACCTCTAACCTGTACCCCCGCACACTGACTCTGTACCCCCTGTATATAGCCTCGTTATTGTTATGATATTGTGTTACTTCTTGTTCTTTTTTTATTTTAGTTTATTTGGTAAATATTTTCCTAACTCTTCTTGAACTGCACTGTTGGTTAAGGGCTTGTAAGTAAGCATTTCACGGTAAGGTCTACACTTGTTGTATTCGGCGCATGTGACAAATAAAGTTTGATTTGATTAATCTATAACAACGCTTCTAAAGATTAGTTGAAGTCTCTGATGGTATACTTGTGTGTTGCATGCCTCCCCCAACCCCAATTCTCTCCTAGCCCCATCCCCTCCTAGCCCAATCCCCTCCTAGCCCCATCCCCTCCTAGCCCCATCGTCCCCTAGCCCCATCGTCCCCTAGCCCCATCGTCCCCTAGCCCCATCGTCCCCTAGCCCAATCCTCCCCAGCCCCAGAGTATCTTCTTTTCAACGTTTACTCAGCATAATGTGGAAACTCTTGGCAGTCTACTGCTGAGCTAACTGTGAAGCAATGTCTCTGATCTGAATCTAATCTGAAAGATGGACACACTGTGTTGGATGACCTTCACTACTGTCTGTGAACTGTTGCAGTGTCTGTTGCTGAAGCATTAGAGCCAGGTTATCAGTCAGCACTTCTTCCAGCAGGCAGTGGCTGTGTGTGCAAGCCAGGCCTGGCCAGTGCCCTGTGCTCTGCAAACAACACCAGTGTCAACAGAGCCAGACCTAAACCATGAGTGGCTCCACTGTCCACTGATTGAGAAACTTTTCCCAGTGCAGAACAGTCCCTGGTCAGAGCCTTCACCCTGTCACCTCTGTGATCTGGCACCAGACACAAGGTTATTGAAAGATTAGTGGAATCTGTGTGGGTAGCTGGACAGGTAGGATGACTGACAGTGAAGGTGAACAGGTGGTCACGTGACAGAGGAATGGATGAGACTGAGGCAGGAATTCCTATAACCATAAAGTGGTATATTTACTGAGTAGTCTGTGCTGCATCACAAAGGAAACAAATAACATGTATCCAATCAAATTCATAATCAAAGATCAAATCATATCATTCATTATTAACATAATTTAGGGAATTCAACAGTCCAGTTCATTAAGAAGTCAATAGTAATCATCCGTGAGTCATTTAGGCTCGTAACTATTTATCATAAATCATGAAATAATACAAACAGTGAATGGTTATTCAATCTATAATCCCCATTAGATTGATATCAAAGTCGATCAGTTAGCAACAGATAGTTCAGATGAAAGGTAACAGAGTCGGTGGACTTACGTGGATTCATGGACGCACAGAACTTCTGGATCAGATGGAGTTAAGGAAGAGAAAGCAGCGAGATCAGGCGATGGCAATTTCCTCCTTTTATGGAGTTGAGATCTGTCGGACATTTCCACCTGACCTAATTAAAGCGCCCCTGGCCCAGCTGAGTAAATGGCAATGAATTAAAGGATTATTCCACCAACTCCATGGGCCTTTTCTACAGTTATGTTACAAATGGTACCCTATTCCCCATGTATTGCACTCATTTTGTCCAGGGCCCATATGACTCTGGTCAAAAGTAGTGCACTATATAGGGAAAAGGGTGCCATTTTGGACAGATACAAGGCCACCAGTTGGGCAACCTGCCTCCTCCTCTGTGGCCAAACTGCCACGCTGTCTTTACTTAATCCTCAGCTATGTGAAATTATAAACACTATTATTATCTCATACAAAGAGCCTTATGGTCTGTGGTCTAGTTAACACATACTGATGTACATGGCAGATGTCACTAACATTGGTGTGTGTGTGTATGGGGGTGTGTGTGTGTGTTGTGACAGAGTAATACTAGACTTCCTGTGCCAGATAATCTGCTATGTGCTAAATGCCCAATAGAATGCAGACACACAAGTTGTTTTATAATGGTGTGACTCACAGAGTACACTCAGAGAGAGAAAAGGAGAGAGATAGAGATGGAAAGAAAGAAAGAGAGAGAGGGCAGGTTACTCTATTGCCTGGGCCAAGTGAGATTGCACCAAAGGGCAGGTGATTTTCTTTTTTTAAAGTCAAGAATTCCAAGAGCCTAAATCATATTTCTGGTTCTGATCTTTCTGGTTCCTCCCCATTGTATAAGTGAAAGACAGACAATTAATGGCATTCATGGTTGTCGGGCAAGTTGAGCCTGCTCTGGGAATGTATTTTACTGATAACAACCAATATACTAAGAATTCCAGTAGTGATCTTTCTGATTCCACCCCTATGTGTAGGCAAGTGATAATAATCTTTGGGGAAACAAAAAAATACTCCTGACTTGCCCAATGGGCAAATTCTTTTCAGACTTTAATGTCAATCCATGAAAGAAAGAAATAAAGGAAGAGTTAAAGAAAGAAAGTGAGAGAGATCTCACCTCTCTCAGAGCAGCTCTCCCGGGGTGTGAGTATGGAGGGGCTGAGGCCTCGGTCCAGTATCTGCCACATCTCCCTCAGTAACCTCTCCAGAGCCACTGACGACAGCAGCAGAGGACCCGATGGGCTGAAAGGGGGTCATGACCTGAGGTCCAGCCGCAGGGAACTCCGTGATTGGCTGAGAGGAGGAGGATGGGTGTTCTCCTTAGTGCTAGGACGCTGAGGAAGAGAGGAGAGAAAGAAGTGACGATAAAGTGTTGTGAAAACATTTTGCCCAGCATGTTGAAGCGGAGTATGATTTCAGAGCCATGTTTCCTCTATTGCTAAAGTTAATAATCCTTTATAGCCCAGACATCAACTCTGTATATTTATTGCATCATTGGTCCTCAAGTCAGGTGGTATCAGACAGTGTATCAGACAGTGTAGACAGATATTACTGTTGTTACCTTGTCTGTCTTTGTCCTTGTGCTGCTGGCCCCAGGGGTTGGTGACCCGGTCTCTGTCTCCGCTGTCCCTCTCTGAGAAGAGAGGCCTCACCAATTTAGGGCCGCTCTTTCTCTGCTTTCTGTGGGCATACTGCAGTTCCTGTAAAGAAAATGCGGCTTACTGCAGTTCCTGTAAAGAAACGTGGCTTACTGCAGTTCCTGGAGAGAAAAGTGGCTTTCTGCAGTTCCTGGAGAGAAACGTGGCTTACTGCAGTTCCTGGAGAGAAACGTGGCTTACTGCAGTTCCTGGAGAGAAACGTGACTTACTGCAGTTCCTGGAGAGAAACGTGGCTTACTGCAGTTCCTGGAGAGAAACGTGGCTTACTGCAGTTCCTGGAGAGAAACGTGGCTTACTGCAGTTCCTGGAGAGAAACTTGGCTTACTGCAGTTCCTGGAGAGAAAAGTGGCTTACTGCAGTTCCTGGAGAGAAAAGTGGCTTACTGCAGTTCCTGGAGAGAAAAGTGGCTTACTGCAGTTCCTGGAGAGAAAAGTGGCTTACTGCAGTTCCTGGAGAGAAAAGTGGCTTACTGCAATTTCTGCAGAGAAACGATCCCTCTGATGGGCATACAGAGCACTGCACTACATTATGAGTCCTAACCTGAGATATGACAATGTCACATTCTGGAGCAGACTGGAGAACAGAGAGAGAGATAAAGTGTGAGAAAATAGAATGGAGAGGTGTGTGTGTGTGTGTGTTGGGGTGTGTGTGTGTCGGGGTGTGTGTGTGCGCATGTGTGAGAGGAGGCATCCAGGTTGTTTATATTTTTTCCCCGGCCCCTGGCGCTGCGTGTGATCTTTGCTGAATCCCCCATAATCCCGCAGAGCATGGGGATCAGGGTGCCCGGCGGGGTGGTAGAACAACACAGGGGAGAATACTTCCTGTCCTAACTGTCAACACTACCACACTACCCCATCAATCACAACACAGCTGGACCACCCCACCCGACCAATCCCAACACAGCTGGACCACACCACCCAACCAATCACAACTGGACCACACCACCCTACAAATCACAACACATCTTTTTAAAATTAGCAAACACAACGTGCCATTGGAACACAGGAGTGATGGTTGTTGAAAATGGGCCTCTAATATGCCTATGTAGATATTCCATAACAAATCTGCCGTTTCCAGCTATAATACTCATTTACAACATTAAAAATGTCTGTACTGCACTTCTGATCAATTGATGATATTTTAAATGGACAATTTTTTTCTTTATTTCTTTCAAAAACCAGGAAATTTATAAGTGAGCCCAAACTTTTGAACGGTAGTGTTTACTGGGAGTGGGAAAGAAACTTCGGACACAGTGCCTCAGACCCTGCACAGGTCTGAGAGGTCCAGCAGGCCTCCAGAAAGATTGAATATTCAGTGGGGATGTTTAATGGACCAAAGACTCAATCAGCTTTTGGGGTTTGTTTTGATATTTTCACTATTGACTATTTTGAAACAGGGATGAATTGGTATTTGTGAATTGACATTGCTTGTTGATGAAATGTGTGATATATATAAATTATTTTTTACAAACACACATTTCATTAACAAGCAATTTCAATCTACAATTGCCTTTTTCAATTTTCGCACCTTTTTCAGCTGTTCCGTCACTTTTAAGATATAGCGGACTAGGGGTTATATGTATGTTTGTAATATATAGTTGAAGTTGGAAGTTTACATACACCTTAGCCAACTACATTTAAACTCAGTTTTTCACAATTCCTGACATTTAATCCTAGTAAAAAATCATGTTTCAGGTCAGTTAGGATCACCACTTTATTTTAAGAATGTGAAATGTCAGAATAATAGTAGAGATAATGATTGATTTCAGCTTTTATTTATTTCATCACATTCCCAGTGGGTCAGAAGTTTACATTCACTCAATTAGTATTCGGCAGCATTGCCTTTTAAATTGTTTAACTTGGGTCAAACGTTTCGGGTAGCCTTCCACAAGCTTCCCACAATAAGTGGGGTGAATTTTGGCCCATTACAGAGTTGGTGTAACGGAGTCAGGTTTGTAAGCCTTCTTGCTCGCACACGCTTTTTCAGTTCTGCTCAGAAATTTTCTATAGGATTGAGGTCAGGGCTTTGTGATGGCCACTCCAATACCATGACTTTGTTGTCCTTAAGCCATTTTGCCACAACTTTGGAAGTATGCTTGGGGTCATTGTCCATTTGGAAGACCCATTTGCGACCAAGCTTTAACTCCCTGACTGATGTCTTGAAATGTTGCTTCAATATATCCACATAATTTTAATTCCTCATGATGCCATCTATTTTGTGAAGTGCACCAGTCCCTCCTGCAGCAAAGCACCCTCACAACATGATGCTGCCACTCCCGTGCTTCACGGTTGGGATGGTGTTCTTCGGCTTGCAAGCCTCCACCTTTTCCCTCCAAACATAACAATGGTCATTATGGCCCAACAGTTCTATTTTTGTTTCAACAGACCAGAGGACAATTCTCAAAAAAGTACAATCTTTGTCCCAATGTGCAGTTGCAAACCGTAGTCTGGCATGTTTATGTCCGTTTTGGAGCAGTGGCTTCTTCCTTGCTGAGCGGCCTTTCAGGTTATGTCGATATAGGGACTCGTTTTACTGGGAATATAGATACTTTTGTACTTGTTTCCTCCAGCATCTTCACTAGGTCCTTTGCTGTTGTTCTGGGATTGATTTGCACTTTTCGCACCAAAGTACGTTCATCTCTAGGAGACAGAACGCGTCTCCTTCCTGAGCAGTATGACAGCTGCGTGATCCCATGGTGTTTAAACTTGGGTACGATTGTTTGTACAGATGAACATGGTACCTTTAGGCATTTGGAAATTGCTCCCAAGGATGAACCAGACTTTTGGAGGTCCACAAAAAAATTATCTGAGGTCTTGGCTGATTTCTTTTGATTTTCCCCTGATGTCAAGCAAAGAAGCACTGAGTTTGAAGGTAGGCCTTGAAATACATCCACAGGTACACAGATACAGTGAATTATAAGTGAAATAATCTGTCTGTAAACAATTGTTGGAAAAATTACTTGTGTCATGCACAAAGTAGATGTCCTAACCGACTTGCCAAAACTATAGTTTGTTAACAATAAATGTTTGGAGTGGTTGAAAAACGAGTTTTAATGACTCCACCCTAAGTGTACGTAAACTTCCGACTTCAACTGTATATATATATATATATATATTACAAACATACACATTTCATCAACAAGCAATGTCAAAACACATATAACCCCTAGTCCGCTATATCTTAAAAGTGACGGAACAGCTGAAAAAGGTGCGAAAATTGAAAAAGGCAATTGTAGATTGACATTGCTTGTTAATGAAATGTGTGTTTGTAAAAAATAATTTATATATATCACACATTTCATCAACAAGCAATGTCAATTCACAAATACCAATTCATCCCTGTTTCAAAATAGTCAATAGTGAAAATATCAAAACAAACCCCAAAAGCTGATTGAGTCTTTGGTCCATTAAACATCACCACTGAATATTCAATCTTTCTGGAGGCCTGCTGGCCCTCTCAGACCTGTGCAGGGTCTGAGGCACTGTGTCCGAAGCCTCTGTCCCACTCCCAGTACCTTCTGCCACATGACAACTTGTTCTTGTTTCTTTTTTCTGTGTGTCCAGTGGAGGTATGCCTCTGTCCTGAGTGTCCTCAAACGTCTCCTGTGTTCTCAAAACGTTTTGCCTATACAGTGCCTTGCGAAAGTATTCGGCCCCCTTGAACTTTGCGACCTTTTGCCACATTTCAGGCTTCAAACATAAATATATAAAACTGTATTTTTTTGTGAAGAATCAACAACAAGTGGGACACAATCATGAAGTGGAACGACATTTATTGGATATTTCAAACTTTTTTAACAAATCAAAAACTGAAAAATTGGGCATGCAAAATTATTCAGCCCCTTTAAGTTAATACTTTGTAGCGCCACCTTTTGCTGCGATTACAGCTGTAAGTCGCTTGGGGTATGTCTCTATCAGTTTTGCACATCGAGAGACTGACATTTTTTCCCATTCCTCCTTGCAAAACAGCTCGAGCTCAGTGAGGTTGGATGGAGAGCATTTGTGAACAGCAATTTTCAGTTCTTTCCACAGATTCTCGATTGGATTCAGGTTCTGGACTTTTACTTGGCCATTCTAACACCTGGATATGTTTATTTTTGAACCATTCCATTGTAGATTTTTGCAGACTCCATCAGGTTTTCTTCCAGAATGGTCCTGTATTTGGCTCCATCCATCTTCCCATCAATTTTAACCATCTTCCCTGTCCCTGCTGAAGAAAAGCAGGCCCAAACCATGATGCTGCCACCACCATGTTTGACAGTGGGGAGTGGGGACAGTGGGGACAGTGGGGATGGTGTTGCTTTTACGCCAAACATAACGTTTTGCATTGTTGCCAAAAAGTTCAATTTTGGTTTCATCTGACCAGAGCACCTTCTTCCACATGTTTGGTGTGTCTCCCAGGTGGCTTGTGGCAAACTTTAAACAACACTTTTTATGGATATCTTTAAGAAATGGCTTTCTTCTTGCCACTCTTCCATAAAGGCCAGATTTGTGCAATATACAACTGATTGTTGTCCTATGGACAGAGTCTCCCACCTCAGCTGTAGATCTCTGCAGTTCATCCAGAGTGATCATGGGCCTCTTGGCTGCATCTCTGATCAGTCTTCTCCTTGTATGAGCTGAAAGTTTAGAGGGACGGCCAGGTCTTGGTAGATTTGCAGTGGTCTGATACTCCTTCCATTTCAATATTTTCGCTTGCACAGTGCTCCTTGGGATGTTTAAAGCTTGGGAAATCTTTTTGTATACAAATCCGGCTTTAAACTTCTTCACAACAGTATCTCGGACCTGCATGGTGTGTTCCTTGTTCTTCATGATGTTCTCTGCGCTTTTAACGGACCTCTGAGACTATCACAGTGCAGGTGCATTTATACGGAGACTTGATTACACACAGGTGGATTGTATTTATCATCATTAGTCATTTAGGTCAACATTGGATCATTCAGAGATCCTCACTGAACTTCTGGAGAGAGTTTGCTGCACTGAAAGTAAAGGGGCTGAATAATTTTGCACGCCCAATTTTTCAGTTTTTGATTTGTTAAAAAAGTTTGAAATATCCAATAAATGTCGTTCCACTTCATGATTGTGTCCCACTTGTTGTTGATTCTTCACAAAAAAATAAAGTTTTATATCTTTGTTTGAAGCCTGAAATGTGGCAAAAGGTCACAAAGTTCAAGGGGGCCGAATACTTTCGCAAGGCACTGTAGCATTGATACAAAGCCCCATCTTCTGCCCTGAATGTATATGACCGAGGCAAACTCTCCTCCCATACTCGCCTTTCTATCCCACAAATCCAGACCACGAATTCAAACCACATCCTGAGCTGCTAACGGTGACAACACTCTAGCAGTTTTGTCATAGAGTTTTAGTCTTGCCTTCAGCAGTAGGGCCCTGTCCTTCACAGCTAATGAGAAGTCATTCAGGCAGAAACTGGGCAACCTGGAATGTAACTTGCGTCCCATTAAGATTTCTGCAGGTGACCGGCCACATTCCAAGGGCGCTGCTCTGTAAGACAATAAAGCCAAGTGTGGATGAGCCCCACTGTGTGTTGCCTTTTTTATTAACCTGTTTATTAACACTCTTCGGAGGACAAATATCGTAGTATTTTTTACAGCTTTTTTGCTACATATACATACATTTTACATACATGGTACTTTTATATAAAGCTGTCACATAACAATAATACATTACCAAACACCAGCTCTTTAATCTCAAATCTCAAGCCACTCTCAGACCATCCAACCTATCACTATAGACCAACCCTCAGCCACTCTCAGACCATCCCACCTATCACCATAGACCAACACTCAGCCACTCTCAGACCATCCAACCTATCACCATAGACCAACCCTCAGCCACTCTCAGACCATTCCAACCTATCACCATAGACCAACCCTCAGCCACTCTCAGACCATCCAACCTATCACCATAGACCAACCCTCAGCCACTCTCAGACCATCCCACCTATCACCATAGACCAACCCTCAGCCACTCTCAGACCATCCCACCTATCACCATAGACCTCAGCTCTTTAATCTCAACCCTCAGCCACTCTCAGACCATCCAACCTATCACCATAGACCAACCCTCAGCCACTCTCAGACCATTCCAACCTATCACCATAGACCAACCCTCAGACACTCTCAGACCACCCACTTATCACCATAGACCAACCCTCAGCCACTCTCAGACCACCCACTTATCACCATAGACCAACCCTCAGCCACTCTCAGATCATCCCACCTATCACCATAGACCAACCCTCAGCCACTCTCAGACCATCCCACCTATCACCATAGACCAACCCTCAGCCACTCTCAGACCATCCCACCTATCACCATAGACCTCAGCTCTTTAATCTCAACCCTCAGCCACTCTCAGACCATCCCACCTATCACCATAGACCAACCCTCAGCCACTCTCAGACCATCCCACCTATCACCATAGACCAACCCTCAGCCACTCTCAGACCATCCCACCTATCACCATAGACCAACCCTCAGCCACTCTCAGACCATCCCACCTATCACCATAGACCAACCCTCAGCCACTCTCAGACCATCCCACCTATCACCATAGACCTCAGCTCTTTAATCTCAACCCTCAGCCACTCTCAGACCATCCCACCTATCACCATAGACCAACCCTCAGCCACTCTCAGACCATCCCACCTATCACCATAGACCAACCCTCAGCCACTCTCAGACCATTCCAACCTATCACCATAGACCAACCCTCAGCCACTCTCAGACCATCCACCCTATCACCATAGACCAACCCTCAGCCACTCTCAGACCATCCCACCTATCACCATAGACCAACCCTCAGACACTCTCAGACCACCCCACCTATCACCATAGACCAACCCTCAGCCACTCTCAGACCATCCCACCTATCACCATAGAGCAACCCTCAGCCACTCTCAGAACATCCCACCTATCACCATAGACCTCAGCTCTTTAATCTCAACCCTCAGCCACTCTCAGACCATCCAACCTATCACCATAGACCAACCCTCAGCCACTCTCAGACCATTCCAACCTATCACCATAGACCAACCCTCAGACACTCTCAGACCACCCACCTATCACCATAGACCAACCCTCAGCCACTCTCAGACCATCCCACCTATCACCATAGACCAACCCTCAGCCACTCTCAGACCATCCCAACTATCACCATAGACCAACCCTCAGCCACTCTCAGACCATCCCACCTATCACCATAGACCTCAGCTCTTTAATCTCAACCCTCAGCCACTCTCAGACCATCCCACCTATCACCATAGACCAACCCTCAGCCACTCTCAGACCATCCCACCTATCACCATAGACCAACCCTCAGCCACTCTCAGACCATTCCACCTATCACCATAGACCAACCCTCAGCCACTCTCAGACCATCCCACCTATCACCATAGACCGACCCTCAGCCACTCTCAGACCATCCCACCTATCACCATAGACCAACCCTTAGCCACTCTCAGACCATTCCACCTATCACCATAGACCAACCCTCAGCCACTCTCAGACCATCCCACCTATCACCATAGACCGACCCTCAGCCACTCTCAGACCATCCCACCTATCACCATAGACCAACCCTCAGCCACTCTCAGACCATCCCACCTATCACCATAGACCAACCCTCAGCCACTCTCAGACCATCACACCAATCACTATAAAACACCCTCATTTGATGTCCATGTGTCATACACTTTTCAATTGTGCTGTGATGTTTTACAAAATGTTTGAATCTTTCTAATCGTATAGTATCCACAGATTGTGAGCTAAAGATTAAAACCTTTCCTACGAGTAATATTATATTATTATTGACTGACTATGGCTTTCCAAATCGACTAACACTGCTATTTGTAAGGTTCATTTTAAGTGCATGTTGTGATTTTTTAACCATTCCTGAACCTGTGACCAGAAACAAGCTACATAGGGGCAATACCAGAATAAATTATCTATCGATTCTGTCTCTTCGCAACTAAATCTACAGAGCTGAGATTGTTGTATGGCCCATATATCATTCTGTTGGGGGCAAGAATGTTATAGAATAATTCAATTGAAAAACTCTGTTGAGTGAAGTGTAGTTTTTTGTACCAGTTCATAAACCATGTGCCATGAAATTGCCTTTTTTAAGAGTCTCTTCACGATTTGCACACCTTTTTCAGTCTTTGCGTTACATTTAGGATATAGAGCACTAGAGGTTATATGTCTGAACTCATAACGCTCTGCAAACATCTCAAACTCACTGCAAGCAAACTGAGGAGCATTATCAGAAACCACCACTAGGGGAATCCCATGCCAAGCAAAACATGATTTCAAGTACAAAAGGACAGTCTTTGCTGTTGTGCTGGACAAGAGTGCAATTTCAGGGTAATTTGACAAGTAGACGATAGTCAAGAAATAGTCCTTACCATTGCAGTGAAACAAGAAGACTCCAACCTTCTTCCAGGCTGTGGTGGGTACCTCTCCAATAGCCATGGGCTCCTTGGGCTGTCTATAATGAAATTTGAGACATGCATCACAATTTGGTTAATCAGCTCCCAGATGTCCTTCATGCACACTCTGTAGCATCTCCTGGTGCTTTGAAGTAGGTATCACCATTCTATTGTCCTTCATGCACACTCTGTAGCATCTCCTGGTGCTTTGAAGTAGGTATCACCATTCTATTGTCCTTCATGCACACTCTGTAGCATCTCCTGGTGCTTTGAAGTAGGTATCACCATTCCATTGTCCTTCATGCACACTCTGTAGCATCTCCTGGTGCTTTGAAGTAGGTATCACCATTCTATTGTCCTTCATGCACACTCTGTAGCATCTCCTGGTGCTTTGAAGTAGGTATCACCATTCCATTGTCCTTCATGCACACTCTGTAGCATCTCCTGGTGCTTTGAAGTAGGTATCACCATTCTATTGTCCTTCATGCACACTCTGTAGCATCTCCTGGTGCTTTGAAGTAGGTATCACCATTCTATTGTCCTTCATGCACACTCTGTAGCATCTCCTGGTGCTTTGAAGTAGGTATCACCATTCCATTGTCCTTCATGCAAACTCTGTAGCATCTCCTGGTGCTTTGAAGTAGGTATCACCATTCCATTGTCCTTCATGCACACTCTGTAGCATCTCCTGGTGCTTTGAAGTAGGTATCACCATTCTATTGTCCTTCATGCACACTCTGTAGCATCTCCTGGTGCTTTGAAGTAGGTATCACCATTCTATTGTCCTTCATGCACACTCTGTAGCATCTCCTGGTGCTTTGAAGTAGGTATCACCATTCCATTGTCCTTCATGCAAACTCTGTAGCATCTCCTGGTGCTTTGAAGTAGGTATCACCATTCTATTGTCCTTCATGCACACTCTGTAGCATCTCCTGGTGCTTTGAAGTAGGTATCACCATTCCATTGTCCTTCATGCAAACTCTGTAGCATCTCCTGGTGCTTTGAAGTAGGTATCACCATTCCATTGTCCTTCATGCAAACTCTGTAGCATCTCCTGGTGCTTTGAAGTAGGTATCACCATTCCATTGTCCTTCATGCACACTCTGTAGCATCTCCTGGTGCTTTGAAGTAGGTATCACCATTCTATTGTCCTTCATGCACACTCTGTAGCATCTCCTGGTGCTTTGAAGTAGGTATCACCATTCTATTGTCCTTCATGCACACTCTGTAGCATCTCCTGGTGCTTTGAAGTAGGTATCACCATTCCATTGTCCTTCATGCAAACTCTGTAGCATCTCCTGGTGCTTTGAAGTAGGTATCACCATTCTATTGTCCTTCATGCACACTCTGTAGCATCTCCTGGTGCTTTGAAGTAGGTATCACCATTCCATTGTCCTTCATGCAAACTCTGTAGCATCTCCTGGTGCTTTGAAGTAGGTATCACCATTCTATTGTCCTTCATGCACACTCTGTAGCATCTCCTGGTGCTTTGAAGTAGGTATCACCATTATATTGTCCTTCATGCACACTCTGTAGCATCTCCTGGTGCTTTGAAGTAGGTATCACCATTCTATTGTCCTTCATGCACACTCTGTAGCATCTCCTGGTGCTTTGAAGTAGGTATCACCATTCTATTGTTCTTCAACATCACTCCATTGACCACTGACAGCTCTGCCCTTAGTGGGAAGTACCAGCCATTGCCAGCCATTTTCCAGATTATGGATCACTTTGCAAAGAATGGGATCTGTTGTGGTCTCTTAAGCTATTCTCCTTAGCTGCTGCTCAGAAACAGGAAGTGACTCCCTGACCATATTCACATGCAAGACAACCTCCTCCATAGACTCCTGACTGAGGCTGATTTGGGACACCACTGGTGGAGCCCTTGAGAGGGCATCTGCTACCACTAAAGTTGACCCAGGCACATAAGTTAGAATAAAATCATAGCGTTGCAACCTCATCATCATCCTTTGGAGACGAGGAGGCATGTCATTCAGATTTAGAGAGATTGGAATACGGGGTTCATGGTCTGTTTCTAGAATCACCTTTGGAGACGAGGAGGCATGTCATTCAGATTTAGAGAGATTGGAATACGGGGTTCATGGTCTGTTTCTAGAATCACCTTTGGAAAGCCAGAAATGTAACAGTGAAACTTGTCACAACCAACGACCAACCCTGGGCACTCCTTTTCTATTAGAGCATAACGCTTCTCAGCATCAGTCAAAGGAAGGGCTGCATAATCCACAGGCTTCCACACACCTTGATGCTCCTGAAACAGCACGGCTCCAATGCCATCTTTGGAGGCGTCCGTCGACAGTAGGCCTGTCAGGTTCTAAAAGAGTTAGCACTGGCTCTTCAGCCAAAATGTTCTTCACATTGTTCCACTCTCTTTCATGTTCTCTGTTCCATGAGAACTCTGTCTTATCCTGAAGGAGTGTCCTTAAGTTCACTGTTTAAGCTGACAGGTTTGATAAACTTCCCCAAATAATTGACCATACCCAAAACACGCTGAATGCATTTCCTATCTGTGGGATTAGCCATCTCCCTCATCGCTTTGACCTTGGCATGATCAGGCTGCACACCCTCCGAGGACAGTTTATCCCCAAGAAATGTGATTTCCTTCACACAGAACTGACATTTAGCCCGATTTAGCATCAAACCATGCTTCTGTACCCTCTGCAGACTCTTTTCCAGACTCTCATTGTGTTCCTGAATAGTGGACCCCCAGACCACACAATCCTCCACATACACTCAAACTAACTCTATAGCCTTGGGAAAGAGGTCAGGGGCAGATCTTATGCCGAAAGGTAACCTCTTAAAGGAATATCTTCCAAAGGGGGTATTGACTCTACAAAGCTTGGTGCTGCATCTAACTTGGAGAAATAGTGTGCACCAGCCATTTCACACACCATCTCCTCCCTCTTGGGAATCTGAAAATGCTCCCTTTTGATACATTTATTGAGGTCCTTGGGGTCCATACAGACTTTCAGAACTCTATTCCTTTTCCAAACACACCATAGAATTGGCCCAGTCTGTTGGCTCCTCTGTTTTCACGAGCACATTGAGTTTCACCATTCCTCCCAACTCCTCCTTTAGATCCTTCTGTAGTGGCCCCGGAAATGTGGGTGGTGCATGAATCACTGACTTGGCATTCTCTGTGAGAGCAACAGAGTGAATGAGAGACAATGCTCCAAATCCTGTGAACACATCTGAATATCTTTGAGCAATCTCCTCACCATTTTGATCACTTGTCAACCGTTGAACACTGTGCAGCCAGTCAAAGTCATTAATGGTGTACACGTACTTAACAAGTCCCAACAACTCACATGCTGTACCCCCAAAAAGAGAATTATGCTCCTCTGGTACTATCACAAACATAAGTGTGTGGCTTCTTGTTATCCCCTTTACAGTTAGCGGACACAAAAGTCTCAATTGCTTGGCTTTGAGAGCCACAGCCTTTGCATGATGAATGGTTTGTGCTTCAGCTCATGAAAATCCCTCATATTGATTAGGTTGGCTCTAGCTCCTGTATCCAGCTTGAGGGTCAAACTTGTACCACTGACCACGAATGGTACAACCCAATGTCCGTCCTCCATGCAATCCACAGTGCCCAAAAATAAATCACTTTGTTCATTCTCCTCCTCCTCCAGACAATGGTGTGAACATTTTGTCTCCACTACTTGTCCTTTGCTAAACATATTTTTCCAAAGAAATGTTTCCCCTTGTACTTGTAGCAACATTTTTCCAAAGACAGGACACTTCCTGGCATGGTGCCACACCTGTTACAATCATATTGCTTGTGGCTCCTTTGATCAGTCATATTGCTTGTGGCTTCCTTTGCTCATAGCGCCCCCTTGTGTCCTTGTCTACAAAAGCAACTGCTGCACTTTCCACCTCCCTAGCAGTGTTTGCTGGTGTGGAGCTAAAGGTTTTAATATGCAATTGTGCCAGCTCATTCGCATGACATATTTTTACTGCAGTGTTCAAATGTAACTCACTTTTCCGCAGCAATCTTTCTCTAACTCTGGAGTCACTTATACCAAACACAATCTGATCTCGAAGCATAGATGAGGTTAGGTCTACAAAATGACACGTCTGTGCTTGTCATTTCAAATCTGTAAGAAAGACGTCAAACATTTCACCTTGCTGTTGAATACGACAGCGAAACAAATAACGTTAAAAAAAGGAAGATGTATTGATGTGGTTCTGAGTGATGGTTTACGACACTCTTTTACGACACCTATGGTATATATGTGGCAATGGCGGAATAACTGTGATTGATGGTGATGGTGGTCTTTGCTCGCTGGAACTAACAAAGTAACACAGTAAAAGAGTGTCGTAAACCATCCCTCAGAACCACATCAACACAGTATGGTTATCTGGTATCTTGTCTATATAGCCTAGCACTCATCATGCAGAAAGAGCTGTGTCTTTTAATTATGTGATATGGTGAAGCAGTGTTAGTATGTGTTTTCTACAGTAGCATCAATCCTACCCTCCAGTCCAGCGTCGGCCAGTTGTGCCCAGAGCCTGTTGCACATCTTAATCAGCTGCTGCTTGTCTCAGGTCAGACGGGTGATATACTGTACTGCTTGCTTCAGTTTGGACTAAAGGAGATGGTCACTGAGATGGGCGCTGAGCTTACCTCCCCACACCCTGGCCCATACCTCCTTGCCACACCAGGCTTCAGGCCCTGGGTCGGCTGCTGTTGTCTAAAACACAAGTTCTCCTTCTGGAGCTGCCTCACCATCTCACACTTAAGGAAGAGAGGAAGGGAGAGAGAGAGGGATAGAGAGAGAGATAGGTGTATATGGACTAGGGTTGTCACTACAATACCTGATTTTCCATGGCAAAAAGGAAAACACAAAACAGACAAAACTTTTTAGTTCTTTAAAAACCTGCTTCATGTAACATATAGTTTGTTATAGCTTGAAAAATAAACAAATGTGATTATGGGTCAACATACTTGTTACCAACATGAATATGGACAGTGGATGCAACAGACACAGCAACACAATGGAACATATTCTCCACCATCACTGTGTGTTTAGTAACCTCTATATCTACCTCTTCACAGATGATGGGATCCCTTCTGCTGGCTGAGATGGTTTACCTCTTCACAGATGATGGGATCCCTTCTGCTGGCTGAGATGGTTTACCTCTTCACAGATGATGGGATCCCTTCTGCTGGCTGAGATGGTTTACCTCTTCACAGATGATGGGATCCCTTCTGCTGGCTGAGATGGTTTACCTCTTCACAAACAATGGGATCCCTTCTGCTGGCTGAGATGGTTTACCGCTTCACAAACAATGGGATCCCTTCTGCTGGCTGAGATGGTTTATATCTTCACAAACAATGGGATCCCTTCTGCTGGCTGAGATGGTTTATATCTTCACAAACAATGGGATCCCTTCTGCTGGCTGAGATGGTTTAACCGCTTCACAAACAATGGGATCCCTTCTGCTGGCTGAGATGGTTTACCTCTTCAAGATGATGGGATCCATTCTGTTGGCTGAGATGGTTTACCTCTTCACAGATGATGGGATCCCTTCTGCTGGCTGAGATGGTTTACCTCTTCACAGATGATGGGATCCCTTCTGCTGGCTGAGCTGGTTTACCTCTTCACAGATGATGGGATCCCTTCTGCTGGCTGAGATGGCTTACCTCTTCACAGATGATGGGATCCCTTCTGCTGGCTGAGATGGTTTACCTCTTCACAGATGATGGGATCCCTTCTGCTGGCTGAGATGGTTTACCTCTTCAAGATGATGGGACCCCTTCTGTTGGCTGAGATGGTTTACCTCCTCACAGATGATGGGATCCCTTCTGCTGGCTGAGATGGTTTACCTCTTCACAGATGATGGGATCCCTTCTGCTGGCTGAGATGGTTTACCTCTTCACAGATGATGGGATCCCTTCTGCTGGCTGAGATGGTTTACCTCTTCACAGATGATGGGATCCCTTCTGCTGGCTGAGATGGTTTACCTCTTCACAGATGATGGGATCCCTTCTGCTGGCTGAGATGGTTTACCTCTTCACAGATGATGAGATCCCTTCTGCTGGCTGAGATGGTTTACCTCTTCACAGATGATGGGATCACTTCTGCTGGCTGAGATGGTTTACCTCTTCACAGATGATAGGATCCCTTCTGCTGGCTGAGATGGTTTACCTCTTCACAGATGATGGGATCCCTTCTGCTGGCTGAGATGGTTTAACTCTTCACAGATGATGGGATCCCTTCTGCTGGCTGAGATGGTTTACCCCTTCACAGATGATGGGATCCCTTCTGCTGGCTGAGATGGTTTACCTCTTCACAGATGATGGGTTCCCTTCTGCTGGCTGAGATGGTTTACCCCTTCACAGATGATGGGATCCCTTCTGCTGGCTGAGATGGTTTACCTCTTCAAGATGATGGGATCCCTTCTGCTGGCTGAGATGGTTTACCGCTTCACAGATGATGGGATCCCTTCTGCTGGCTGAGATGGTTTACCTCTTCAAGATGATGGGATCCCTTCTGCTGGCTGAGATGGTTTACTTCTTCACAGATGATGGGATCCCTTCTGCTGGCTGAGATGGTTGACCTCTTCACAGACGATGGGATCCCTTCTGCTGGCTGAGATGGTTTACCTCTTCACAGATGATGGGATCCCTTCTGCTGGCTAGGATGGTTTACCTCTTCACAGATGATGGGATCCCTTCTGCTGGCTGAGATGGTTTACCTCTTCACAGATGATGGGATCCCTTCTGCTGGCTGAGATGGTTTACCTCTTCACAGATGATGGGATCCCTTCTGCTGGCTGAGATGGTTTACCCCTTCACAGATGATGGGATCCCTTCTGCTGGCTGAGATGGTTTACCTCTTCAAGATGATGGGATCCATTCTGCTGGCTGAGATGGTTTACCTCTTCACAGATGATGGGATCCCTTCTGCTGGCTGAGATGGGCTTTACCTCTTCACAGATGATGGGATCCCTTCTGCTGGCTGAGATGGTTGACCTCTTCACAGATGATGGGATCCCTTCTGCTGGCTGAGATGGTTTACCTCTTCACAGATGATGGGATCCCTTCTGCTGGCTGAGATGGTTTACCTCTTCACAGATGATGGATCCCTTCTGCTGGCTGAGATGGGGTTTACCTCTTCACAGATGATGGGATCCCTTCTGCTGGCTGAGATGGTTTACCTCTTCACAGATGATGGGATCACTTCTGCTGGCTGAGATGGTTTACCCCTTCACAGATGATGGGATCCATTCTGCTGGCTGAGATGGTTTACCTCTTCACAGATGATGGGATCCCTTCTGCTGGCTGAGATGGTTTACCTCTTCAAGATGATGGGATCCCTTCTGCTGGCTGAGATGGTTTACCCCTTCACAGATGATGGGATCCCTTCTGTTGGCTGAGATGGTTTACCGCTTCACAGATGATGGAATCAATTCTGCTGGCTGAGATGGTTTACCTCTTCACAGATGATGGGATCCCTTCTGCTGGCTGAGATGGTTTACCTCTTCACAGATGATGGGATCCCTTCTGCTGGCTGAGATGGTTTACCTCTTCACAGATGATGGGATCCCTTCTGCTGGCTGAGATGGTTTACCCCTTCACAGATGATGGGATCCCTTCTGCTGGCTGAGATGGTTTACCTCTTCAAGATGATGGGATCCCTTCTGCTGGCTGAGATGGTTTACCCCTTCACAGATGATGGGATCCCTTCTGTTGGCTGAGATGGTTTACCGCTTCACAGATGATGGAATCAATTCTGCTGGCTGAGATGGTTTACCCCTTCACAGATGATGGGATCCCTTCTGCTGGCTGAGATGGTTTACCTCTTCAAGATGATGGGATCCATTCTGCTGGCTGAGATGGTTTACCTCTTCACAGATGATGGGATCCCTTCTGCTGGCTGAGATGGGCTTTACCTCTTCACAGATGATGGGATCCCTTCTGCTGGCTGAGATGGTTGACCTCTTCACAGATGATGGGATCCCTTCTGCTGGCTGAGATGGTTTACCTCTTCACAGATGATGGGATCCCTTCTGCTGGCTGAGATGGTTTACCTCTTCACAGATGATGGATCCCTTCTGCTGGCTGAGATGGGGTTTACCTCTTCACAGATGATGGGATCCCTTCTGCTGGCTGAGATGGTTTACCTCTTCACAGATGATGGGATCACTTCTGCTGGCTGAGATGGTCTACCCCTTCACAGATGATGGGATCCATTCTGCTGGCTGAGATGGTTTACCTCTTCACAGATGATGGGATCCCTTCTGCTGGCTGAGATGGTTTACCTCTTCAAGATGATGGGATCCCTTCTGCTGGCTGAGATGGTTTACCCCTTCACAGATGATGGGATCCCTTCTGTTGGCTGAGATGGTTTACCGCTTCACAGATGATGGAATCAATTCTGCTGGCTGAGATGGTTTACCTCTTCACAGATGATGGGATCCCTTCTGCTGGCTGAGATGGTTTACCTCTTCACAGATGATGGGATCCCTTCTGCTGGCTGAGATGGTTTACCTCTTCACAGATGATGGGATCCCTTCTGCTGGCTGAGATGGTTTACCCCTTCACAGATGATGGGATCCCTTCTGCTGGCTGAGATGGTTTACCTCTTCAAGATGATGGGATCCCTTCTGCTGGCTGAGATGGTTTACCTCTTCACAGATGATGGGATCCCTTCTGCTGGCTGAGATGGTTTACCTCTTCACAGATGACGGATCCCTTCTGCTGGCTGAGATGGGGTTTACCTCTTCACAGATGATGGGATCCCTTCTGCTGGCTGAGATGGTTTACCTCTTCAAGATGATGGGATCCCTTCTGCTGGCTGAGATGGTTTACCTCTTCACAGATGATGGGATCCCTTCTGCTGGCTGAGATGGTTGACCTCTTCACAGACGATGGGATCCCTTCTGCTGGCTGAGATGGTTTACCTCTTCACAGATGATGGGATCCCTTCTGCTGGCTAGGATGGTTTACCTCTTCACAGATGATGGGATCCCTTCTGCTGGCTGAGATGGTTTACCTCTTCACAGATGATGGGATCCCTTCTGCTGGCTGAGATGGTTTACCTCTTCACAGATGATGGGATCCCTTCTGCTGGCTGAGATGGTTTACCCCTTCACAGATGATGGGATCCCTTCTGCTGGCTGAGATGGTTTACCTCTTCAAGATGATGGGATCCATTCTGCTGGCTGAGATGGTTTACCTCTTCACAGATGATGGGATCCCTTCTGCTGGCTGAGATGGGCTTTACCTCTTCACAGATGATGGGATCCCTTCTGCTGGCTGAGATGGTTGACCTCTTCACAGATGATGGGATCCCTTCTGCTGGCTGAGATGGTTTACCTCTTCACAGATGATGGGATCCCTTCTGCTGGCTGAGATGGTTTACCTCTTCACAGATGATGGATCCCTTCTGCTGGCTGAGATGGGGTTGACCTCTTCACAGATGATGGGATCCCTTCTGCTGGCTGAGATGGTTTACCTCTTCACAGATGGTGGGATCACTTCTGCTGGCTGAGATGGTTTACCCCTTCACAGATGATGGGATCCATTCTGCTGGCTGAGATGGTTTACCTCTTCACAGATGATGGGATCCCTTCTGCTGGCTGAGATGGTTTACCTCTTCAAGATGATGGGATCCCTTCTGCTGGCTGAGATGGTTTACCCCTTCACAGATGATGGGATCCCTTCTGCTGGCTGAGATGGTTTACCTCTTCAAGATGATGGGATCCCTTCTGCTGGCTGAGATGGTTTACCCCTTCACAGATGATGGGATCCCTTCTGTTGGCTGAGATGGTTTACCGCTTCACAGATGATGGAATCCCTTCTGCTGGCTGAGATGGTTTACCTCTTCACATATGATGGGATCCCTTCTGCTGGCTGAGATGGTTTACCTCTTCACAGATGATGGGATCCCTTCTGCTGGCTGAGATGGTTTACCTCTTCACAGATGATGGGATCCCTTCTGCTGGCTGAGATGGGCTTTACCTCTTCACAGATGATGGGATCCCTTCTGCTGGCTGAGATGGTTTACCACTTCAAGATGATGGGATCCCTTCTGCTGGCTGAGATGGTTTACCTCTTCACAGATGATGGGATCCATTCTGCTGGCTGAGATGGTTGACCTCTTCACAGATGATGGGATCCCTTCTGCTGGCTGAGATGGTTGACCTCTTCACAGATGATGGGATCCCTTCTGCTGGCTGAGATGGTTTACCTCTTCACAGATGATGGGATCCCTTCTGCTGGCTGAGATGGTTTACCCCTTCACAGATGATGGGATCCCTTCTGCTGGCTGAGATGGTTTACCTCTTCAAGATGATGGGATCCCTTCTGCTGGCTGAGATGGTTGACCTCTTCACAGATGATGGGATCCCTTCTGCTGGCTGAGATGGGCTTTACCTCTTCACAGATGATGGGATCCCTTCTGCTGGCTGAGATGGTTGACCTCTTCACAGATGATGGGATCCCTTCTGCTGGCTGAGATGGTTTACCTCTTCACAAACAATGGGATCCCTTCTGCTGGCTGAGATGGTTTACCGCTTCACAAACAATGGGATCCCTTCTGCTGGCTGAGATGGTTTATATCTTCACAAACAATGGGATCCCTTCTGCTGGCTGAGATGGTTTATATCTTCACAAACAATGGGATCCCTTCTGCTGGCTGAGATGGTTTAACCGCTTCACAAACAATGGGATCCCTTCTGCTGGCTGAGATGGTTTACCTCTTCAAGATGATGGGATCCATTCTGTTGGCTGAGATGGTTTACCTCTTCACAGATGATGGGATCCCTTCTGCTGGCTGAGATGGTTTACCTCTTCACAGATGATGGGATCCCTTCTGCTGGCTGAGCTGGTTTACCTCTTCACAGATGATGGGATCCCTTCTGCTGGCTGAGATGGCTTACCTCTTCACAGATGATGGGATCCCTTCTGCTGGCTGAGATGGTTTACCTCTTCACAGATGATGGGATCCCTTCTGCTGGCTGAGATGGTTTACCTCTTCAAGATGATGGGACCCCTTCTGTTGGCTGAGATGGTTTACCTCCTCACAGATGATGGGATCCCTTCTGCTGGCTGAGATGGTTTACCTCTTCACAGATGATGGGATCCCTTCTGCTGGCTGAGATGGTTTACCTCTTCACAGATGATGGGATCCCTTCTGCTGGCTGAGATGGTTTACCTCTTCACAGATGATGGGATCCCTTCTGCTGGCTGAGATGGTTTACCTCTTCACAGATGATGGGATCCCTTCTGCTGGCTGAGATGGTTTCCCTCTTCACAGATGATGAGATCCCTTCTGCTGGCTGAGATGGTTTACCTCTTCACAGATGATGGGATCACTTCTGCTGGCTGAGATGGTTTACCTCTTCACAGATGATAGGATCCCTTCTGCTGGCTGAGATGGTTTACCTCTTCACAGATGATGGGATCCCTTCTGCTGGCTGAGATGGTTTAACTCTTCACAGATGATGGGATCCCTTCTGCTGGCTGAGATGGTTTACCCCTTCACAGATGATGGGATCCCTTCTGCTGGCTGAGATGGTTTACCTCTTCACAGATGATGGGATCCCTTCTGCTGGCTGAGATGGTTTACCCCTTCACAGATGATGGGATCCCTTCTGCTGGCTGAGATGGTTTACCTCTTCAAGATGATGGGATCCCTTCTGCTGGCTGAGATGGTTTACCGCTTCACAGATGATGGGATCCCTTCTGCTGGCTGAGATGGTTTACCTCTTCACAGATGACGGATCCCTTCTGCTGGCTGAGATGGGGTTTACCTCTTCACAGATGATGGGATCCCTTCTGCTGGCTGAGATGGTTTACCTCTTCAAGATGATGGGATCCCTTCTGCTGGCTGAGATGGTTTACTTCTTCACAGATGATGGGATCCCTTCTGCTGGCTGAGATGGTTGACCTCTTCACAGACGATGGGATCCCTTCTGCTGGCTGAGATGGTTTACCTCTTCACAGATGATGGGATCCCTTCTGCTGGCTAGGATGGTTTACCTCTTCACAGATGATGGGACCCCTTCTGTTGGCTGAGATGGTTTACCTCCTCACAGATGATGGGATCCCTTCTGCTGGCTGAGATGGTTTACCTCTTCACAGATGATGGGATCCCTTCTGCTGGCTGAGATGGTTTACCTCTTCACAGATGATGGGATCCCTTCTGCTGGCTGAGATGGTTTACCTCTTCACAGATGATGGGATCCCTTCTGCTGGCTGAGATGGTTTACCTCTTCACAGATGATGGGATCCCTTCTGCTGGCTGAGATGGTTTCCCTCTTCACAGATGATGAGATCCCTTCTGCTGGCTGAGATGGTTTACCTCTTCACAGATGATGGGATCACTTCTGCTGGCTGAGATGGTTTACCTCTTCACAGATGATAGGATCCCTTCTGCTGGCTGAGATGGTTTACCTCTTCACAGATGATGGGATCCCTTCTGCTGGCTGAGATGGTTTAACTCTTCACAGATGATGGGATCCCTTCTGCTGGCTGAGATGGTTTACCCCTTCACAGATGATGGGATCCCTTCTGCTGGCTGAGATGGTTTACCTCTTCACAGATGATGGGATCCCTTCTGCTGGCTGAGATGGTTTACCCCTTCACAGATGATGGGATCCCTTCTGCTGGCTGAGATGGTTTACCTCTTCAAGATGATGGGATCCCTTCTGCTGGCTGAGATGGTTTACCGCTTCACAGATGATGGGATCCCTTCTGCTGGCTGAGATGGTTTACCTCTTCACAGATGACGGATCCCTTCTGCTGGCTGAGATGGGGTTTACCTCTTCACAGATGATGGGATCCCTTCTGCTGGCTGAGATGGTTTACCTCTTCAAGATGATGGGATCCCTTCTGCTGGCTGAGATGGTTTACTTCTTCACAGATGATGGGATCCCTTCTGCTGGCTGAGATGGTTGACCTCTTCACAGACGATGGGATCCCTTCTGCTGGCTGAGATGGTTTACCTCTTCACAGATGATGGGATCCCTTCTGCTGGCTAGGATGGTTTACCTCTTCACAGATGATGGGATCCCTTCTGCTGGCTGAGATGGTTTACCTCTTCACAGATGATGGGATCCCTTCTGCTGGCTGAGATGGTTTACCTCTTCACAGATGATGGGATCCCTTCTGCTGGCTGAGATGGTTTACCCCTTCACAGATGATGGGATCCCTTCTGCTGGCTGAGATGGTTTACCTCTTCAAGATGATGGGATCCATTCTGCTGGCTGAGATGGTTTACCTCTTCACAGATGATGGGATCCCTTCTGCTGGCTGAGATGGGCTTTACCTCTTCACAGATGATGGGATCCCTTCTGCTGGCTGAGATGGTTGACCTCTTCACAGATGATGGGATCCCTTCTGCTGGCTGAGATGGTTTACCTCTTCACAGATGATGGGATCCCTTCTGCTGGCTGAGATGGTTTACCTCTTCACAGATGATGGATCCCTTCTGCTGGCTGAGATGGGGTTTACCTCTTCACAGATGATGGGATCCCTTCTGCTGGCTGAGATGGTTTACCTCTTCACAGATGATGGGATCACTTCTGCTGGCTGAGATGGTTTACCCCTTCACAGATGATGGGATCCATTCTGCTGGCTGAGATGGTTTACCTCTTCACAGATGATGGGATCCCTTCTGCTGGCTGAGATGGTTTACCTCTTCAAGATGATGGGATCCCTTCTGCTGGCTGAGATGGTTTACCCCTTCACAGATGATGGGATCCCTTCTGTTGGCTGAGATGGTTTACCGCTTCACAGATGATGGAATCAATTCTGCTGGCTGAGATGGTTTACCTCTTCACAGATGATGGGATCCCTTCTGCTGGCTGAGATGGTTTACCTCTTCACAGATGATGGGATCCCTTCTGCTGGCTGAGATGGTTTACCTCTTCACAGATGATGGGATCCCTTCTGCTGGCTGAGATGGTTTACCCCTTCACAGATGATGGGATCCCTTCTGCTGGCTGAGATGGTTTACCTCTTCAAGATGATGGGATCCCTTCTGCTGGCTGAGATGGTTTACCCCTTCACAGATGATGGGATCCCTTCTGTTGGCTGAGATGGTTTACCGCTTCACAGATGATGGAATCAATTCTGCTGGCTGAGATGGTTTACCCCTTCACAGATGATGGGATCCCTTCTGCTGGCTGAGATGGTTTACCTCTTCAAGATGATGGGATCCATTCTGCTGGCTGAGATGGTTTACCTCTTCACAGATGATGGGATCCCTTCTGCTGGCTGAGATGGGCTTTACCTCTTCACAGATGATGGGATCCCTTCTGCTGGCTGAGATGGTTGACCTCTTCACAGATGATGGGATCCCTTCTGCTGGCTGAGATGGTTTACCTCTTCACAGATGATGGGATCCCTTCTGCTGGCTGAGATGGTTTACCTCTTCACAGATGATGGATCCCTTCTGCTGGCTGAGATGGGGTTTACCTCTTCACAGATGATGGGATCCCTTCTGCTGGCTGAGATGGTTTACCTCTTCACAGATGATGGGATCACTTCTGCTGGCTGAGATGGTTTACCCCTTCACAGATGATGGGATCCATTCTGCTGGCTGAGATGGTTTACCTCTTCACAGATGATGGGATCCCTTCTGCTGGCTGAGATGGTTTACCTCTTCAAGATGATGGGATCCCTTCTGCTGGCTGAGATGGTTTACCCCTTCACAGATGATGGGATCCCTTCTGTTGGCTGAGATGGTTTACCGCTTCACAGATGATGGAATCAATTCTGCTGGCTGAGATGGTTTACCTCTTCACAGATGATGGGATCCCTTCTGCTGGCTGAGATGGTTTACCTCTTCACAGATGATGGGATCCCTTCTGCTGGCTGAGATGGTTTACCTCTTCACAGATGATGGGATCCCTTCTGCTGGCTGAGATGGTTTACCCCTTCACAGATGATGGGATCCCTTCTGCTGGCTGAGATGGTTTACCTCTTCAAGATGATGGGATCCCTTCTGCTGGCTGAGATGGTTTACCTCTTCACAGATGATGGGATCCCTTCTGCTGGCTGAGATGGTTTACCTCTTCACAGATGACGGATCCCTTCTGCTGGCTGAGATGGGGTTTACCTCTTCACAGATGATGGGATCCCTTCTGCTGGCTGAGATGGTTTACCTCTTCAAGATGATGGGATCCCTTCTGCTGGCTGAGATGGTTTACCTCTTCACAGATGATGGGATCCCTTCTGCTGGCTGAGATGGTTGACCTCTTCACAGACGATGGGATCCCTTCTGCTGGCTGAGATGGTTTACCTCTTCACAGATGATGGGATCCCTTCTGCTGGCTAGGATGGTTTACCTCTTCACAGATGATGGGATCCCTTCTGCTGGCTGAGATGGTTTACCTCTTCACAGATGATGGGATCCCTTCTGCTGGCTGAGATGGTTTACCTCTTCACAGATGATGGGATCCCTTCTGCTGGCTGAGATGGTTTACCCCTTCACAGATGATGGGATCCCTTCTGCTGGCTGAGATGGTTTACCTCTTCAAGATGATGGGATCCATTCTGCTGGCTGAGATGGTTTACCTCTTCACAGATGATGGGATCCCTTCTGCTGGCTGAGATGGGCTTTACCTCTTCACAGATGATGGGATCCCTTCTGCTGGCTGAGATGGTTGACCTCTTCACAGATGATGGGATCCCTTCTGCTGGCTGAGATGGTTTACCTCTTCACAGATGATGGGATCCCTTCTGCTGGCTGAGATGGTTTACCTCTTCACAGATGATGGATCCCTTCTGCTGGCTGAGATGGGGTTGACCTCTTCACAGATGATGGGATCCCTTCTGCTGGCTGAGATGGTTTACCTCTTCACAGATGGTGGGATCACTTCTGCTGGCTGAGATGGTTTACCCCTTCACAGATGATGGGATCCATTCTGCTGGCTGAGATGGTTTACCTCTTCACAGATGATGGGATCCCTTCTGCTGGCTGAGATGGTTTACCTCTTCAAGATGATGGGATCCCTTCTGCTGGCTGAGATGGTTTACCCCTTCACAGATGATGGGATCCCTTCTGTTGGCTGAGATGGTTTACCGCTTCACAGATGATGGAATCCCTTCTGCTGGCTGAGATGGTTTACCTCTTCACATATGATGGGATCCCTTCTGCTGGCTGAGATGGTTGACCTCTTCACAGATGATGGGATCCCTTCTGCTGGCTGAGATGGTTTACCTCTTCACAGATGATGGGATCCCTTCTGCTGGCTGAGATGGGCTTTACCTCTTCACAGATGATGGGATCCCTTCTGCTGGCTGAGATGGTTTACCACTTCAAGATGATGGGATCCCTTCTGCTGGCTGAGATGGTTTACCTCTTCACAGATGATGGGATCCATTCTGCTGGCTGAGATGGTTGACCTCTTCACAGATGATGGGATCCCTTCTGCTGGCTGAGATGGTTGACCTCTTCACAGATGATGGGATCCCTTCTGCTGGCTGAGATGGTTTACCTCTTCACAGATGATGGGATCCCTTCTGCTGGCTGAGATGGTTTACCCCTTCACAGATGATGGGATCCCTTCTGCTGGCTGAGATGGTTTACCTCTTCAAGATGATGGGATCCCTTCTGCTGGCTGAGATGGTTGACCTCTTCACAGATGATGGGATCCCTTCTGCTGGCTGAGATGGGCTTTACCTCTTCACAGATGATGGGATCCCTTCTGCTGGCTGAGATGGTTGACCTCTTCACAGATGATGGGATCCCTTCTGCTGGCTGAGATGGTTTACCTCTTCACAGATGATGGGATCCCTTCTGCTGGCTGAGATGGGCTTTACCTCTTCACAGATGATGGGATCCCTTCTGCTGGCTGAGATGGTTTACCACTTCAAGATGATGGGATCCCTTCTGCTGGCTGAGATGGTTTACCTCTTCACAGATGATGGGATCCATTCTGCTGGCTGAGATGGTTGACCTCTTCACAGATGATGGGATCCCTTCTGCTGGCTGAGATGGTTGACCTCTTCACAGATGATGGGATCCCTTCTGCTGGCTGAGATGGTTTACCTCTTCACAGATGATGGGATCCCTTCTGCTGGCTGAGATGGTTTACCCCTTCACAGATGATGGGATCCCTTCTGCTGGCTGAGATGGTTTACCTCTTCAAGATGATGGGATCCCTTCTGCTGGCTGAGATGGTTGACCTCTTCACAGATGATGGGATCCCTTCTGCTGGCTGAGATGGGCTTTACCTCTTCACAGATGATGGGATCCCTTCTGCTGGCTGAGATGGTTGACCTCTTCACAGATGATGGGATCCCTTCTGCTGGCTGAGATGGTTTACCTCTTCACAGATGATGGGATCCCTTCTGCTGGCTGAGATGGTTTACCTCTTCACAGATGATGGATCCCTTCTGCTGGCTGAGATGGGGTTTACCTCTTCACAGATGATGGGATCCCTTCTGCTGGCTGAGATGGTTTACCTCTTCACAGATGATGGGATCACTTCTGCTGGCTGAGATGGTTTACCCCTTCACAGATGATGGGATCCATTCTGCTGGCTGAGATGGTTTACCTCTTCAAGATGATGGGATCCCTTCTGCTGGCTGAGATGGTTTACCCCTTCACAGATGATGGGATCCCTTCTGCTGGCTGAGATGGTTTACCTCTTCAAGATGATGGGATCCATTCTGCTGGCTGAGATGGTTTACCTCTTCACAGATGATGGGATCCCTTCTGCTGGCTGAGATGGTTTACCTCTTCACAGATGATGGATCCCTTCTGCTGGCTGAGATGGGGTTTACCTCTTCACAGATGATGGGATCCCTTCTGCTGGCTGAGATGGTTTACCTCTTCACAGATGATGGGATCACTTCTGCTGGCTGAGATGGTTTACCCCTTCACAGATGATGGGATCCATTCTGCTGGCTGAGATGGTTTACCTCTTCAAGATGATGGGATCCCTTCTGCTGGCTGAGATGGTTTACCCCTTCACAGATGATGGGATCCCTTCTGCTGGCTGAGATGGTTTACCTCTTCAAGATGATGGGATCCCTTCTGCTGGCTGAGATGGTTTACCTCTTCACAGATGATGGGATCCCTTCTGCTGGCTGAGATGGTTTACCTCTTCACAGATGATGGGATCACTTCTGCTGGCTGAGATGGTTTACCTCTTCACAGATGATGGGATCCCTTCTGCTGGCTGAGATGGTTTACCTCTTCAAGATGATGGGATCCCTTCTGCTGGCTGAGATGGTTTACCCCTTCACAGATGATGGGATCCCTTCTGCTGGCTGAGATGGTTTACCTCTTCAAGATGATGGGATCCCTTCTGCTGGCTGAGATGGTTTACCTCTTCACAGATGATGGGATCCCTTCTGCTGGCTGAGATGGTTTACCTCTTCACAGATGATGGGATCACTTCTGCTGGCTGAGATGGTTTACCCCTTCACAGATGATGGGATCCATTCTGCTGGCTGAGATGGTTTACCTCTTCACAGATGATGGGATCCCTTCTGCTGGCTGAGATGGTTTACCTCTTCAAGATGATGGGATCCCTTCTGCTGGCTGAGATGGTTTACCCCTTCACAGATGATGGGATCCCTTCTGTTGGCTGAGATGGTTTACCGCTTCACAGATGATGGAATCCCTTCTGCTGGCTGAGATGGTTTACCTCTTCACATATGATGGGATCCCTTCTGCTGGCTGAGATGGTTGACCTCTTCACAGATGATGGGATCCCTTCTGCTGGCTGAGATGGTTTACCTCTTCACAGATGATGGGATCCCTTCTGCTGGCTGAGATGGGCTTTACCTCTTCACAGATGATGGGATCCCTTCTGCTGGCTGAGATGGTTTACCACTTCAAGATGATGGGATCCCTTCTGCTGGCTGAGATGGTTTACCTCTTCACAGATGATGGGATCCCTTCTGCTGGCTGAGATGGTTGACCTCTTCACAGATGATGGGATCCCTTCTGCTGGCTGAGATGGTTGACCTCTTCACAGATGATGGGATCCCTTCTGCTGGCTGAGATGGTTTACCTCTTCACAGATGATGGGATCCCTTCTGCTGGATGAGATGCTTTACATCTTCACAGATGATGGGATCCCTTCTGCTGGCTGAGATGGTTTACCTCTTCACAGATGATGGGATCCCTTCTGCTGGCGATGTCCATCTTCAGTGCAGACACCTGTACACAACAACAGTTTGTGTCATGGCAGTGTAAAGTCAGTTATTACAAGCGGATAATAACCTGACCTCAAATCTCATTATTAAAGTGTTCTGACAGAGGATTAAAACGGCAAAAACATTTTGTTGCTATTTACATGCATTGTGTCTTGTTTAAAATATATGTGGTTGTTTAGGGTTGATTAAAAGTCTTATGTTTGAGCCTTACCTGGTTATCCAGGGCGACAGTGTCCAGGTTGTTCAGGAGGCTTTCTTTCTGGTACTCCTCCTTCTCCTGCCTCACTTCCTCCAGCTCCATCTCCACAGCAACCAGACACCAACATAGTCCTGTCTCCTCAGATGGCCAGCTCCTCTTCTGATTGGCCAGCTCCAGACGCAGCTCCTCCCCCTCCATCTTGGAGTGGCACTGTGGGGAGAGAGGGTTTGCGGGTGGATAATACCTACTAATACTGTTTTGAAGTCCTTTAATAATAGCCTAAACATATATCAGTGCCTGCAGTTTAACTTAAAGAAGGGCTGGATTTGGGATGAAGAGAGGCAGTACCTGTTGCACGAGCGAAGCCAGGGCAGCCTCCAGATTAGCTAGCCCGAGCTGTAGCGTTGGCCACCTTTTCCACTTACAGATCACCTGCAGAAAACATCATGTAGACAATGGCTATGAATTTTATGTTGTCGTTGTTTTTTATACTTACAACACCAAGACAAATTCCTATCATCATTGATGAATAGAAATAAAACGTATTTTGCATAGAAGTAGACTGAAACACAAGTAACCACCATTTTCAGATCTCTAGTCCGAACTTGATAAAGTGTGCCAAGTGACACCATTATCTCTGTCCTAGTACCACTATATAGTATACTATTGAAATGTCTCATTGAGGGAGCGGATGTGGTTCTGGAGGTATGCGTTGACGAAGTCGATGGGGGTGAGTGTGGTTGCCGGGATGACAAAAGCAGTGTTGAGTTGTCTGGTGGAGCCCTCTAGTGGTTCTCTATGTGCCAGTACCGGGCCTTCCCTGAGTGTACTCTGGTGTACCTGCCGCTGATAAACACAGAGAGAACACACACACACACACACACACACACACACATACACACACACACACACACACACACAGGTTACTCAGGCATGTGTGTGACTGAGTCACGATTATATTACTACCCTTCTCTATATGCTAGAGGTTGAGGGTTATGCCTCAACAGCCAGTCCATTACTAGCTAGCTGTAACCATAAATACTCATATTACATTTTAACTGTCTGTCTGTGTACATTAATACCCTCCTTACAGGTCGGCACTCAGCTGTGTGAAGGGTTAGTGTTGACACCTGTTGGCCTGGGCTTTAGGCTAGTTAGGGTCTATCAGCAAAATTATAGGGTGGTAAGCGGAGGCATGTGATAGTGATGGTTTGGGGATGGGAGGGGTTGGGATGGGAGGGGTTGTCGGAGGGGATGGGAGGGGTTGTCGGTGTGAGCGAACACAGAGTAAGCAGTGAGACATGCTGGTGATGACATGGTGATGACATTTTTTGGGCTGGTGCTTTAGGGATCTGTCAACAGGTTGGTGTTGAGGTGTGGGTTGATCCAAGACTGTGTGGAACTTCTAGGGGTTGTGAGTAAAAAGTGTTTATACCTGGCTGTGCAGTGCTGTCAGTGGGATAGGCTGTGCAGCGCTGTCAGTGGGCTAGGCTGTGCAGCGCTGTCAGTGGGCTTGGCTGTGCAGCGCTGTCAGTGGGCTTGGCTGTGCAGCGCTGTCAGTGGGCTTGGCTGTGCAGCACTGTCAGTGGGCTTGGCTGTGCAGGACTGTCAGTGGGCTAGGCTGTGCAGGACTGTCAGTGGGCTAGGCTGTGCAGGACTGTCAGTGGGCTAGGCTGTGCAGGACTGTCAGTGGGCTAGGCTGTGCAGGACTGTCATTGGGCTAGGCTGTACAGGACTGTCAGTGGGCTAGGCTGTGCAGGACTGTCAGTGGGCTAGGCTGTGCAGGAATGTCAGTGGGCTTGGCTGTGCAGCACTGTCAGTGGGCTTGGCTGTGCAGCGCTGTCAGTGGGCTTGGCTGTGCAGCACTGTCAGTGGGCTTGGCTGTGCAGGACTGTCAGTGGGCTAGGCTGTGCAGGACTGTCAGTGGGCTAGGCTGTGCAGGACTGTCAGTGGGCTAGGCTGTGCAGAACTGTCAGTGGGCTAGGCTGTGCAGGACTGTCAGTGGGCTTGGCTGTGCAGGACTGTCATTGGGCTAGGCTGTACAGGACTGTCAGTGGGCTAGGCTGTGCAGGACTGTCAGTGGGCTAGGCTGTGCAGAACTGTCAGTGGGCTAGGCTGTGCAGCGCTATTAGTGGGCTTGGCTGAGCTCTGTGCTGGAGGTTAGGGTAGAGGTCCTTTATGCCAAGAGTATGAAAAGCTGTCATCAAGGAAAAGCATGGCTACTTTGAGGAATCTCAAATCTAAAATATATTTTGATTTGTTAACACTTTTTTGGATAAAACATGATTCCATATGTGTTATTTTATAGTTGTGATGTCTTCACTATTATTCTGCAATGTAGAAAATAGTAAAATAAAGAAAAACCCTGGAATGAGAAGGTGTGTCCAAACTTTGGACTAGTACTGTATATACAACTGAAGTTGGAAGTATACATACACCTTAGCCAAATATATTTAAACTCAGTTTTTACAATTCAAGACATTTAATCCAAGAAAAAATTCCCTGTTTAAAGTCAGTTAGGATCACCACCTTATTTTAAGAATATCAAATGTTAGAATAATAGTATAAAGAATGATTTATTTCAGCTTTTATTTCTTTAATCACATTCCCAGTGGGTCAGAAGTTTACATACACTCAATTAGTATTTGGTAGCATCGCCTTTAAATTGCTTAACATGGGTCAAATGTTTCGGGTAGCCTTCCACAAGCTTCCCACAATAAGTGAATTTTGGCCCATTCCTCCTGACAGAGCTGGTGTAACTGAGTCAGGTTCGTAGGCCTCCTTGCTCGCACACGCTTTTTCAGTTCTGCCCACAAATTTTCCATAGGATTGAGGGCTTTGTGATGGCCACTCCAATACCTTGACTTTGTTGTCCTGAAGCCATTTTGCCACAACTTTGGAAGTATGCTTGGGGTCATTGTCCATTTGGAAGACCCATTTGCGACCAAGCTTTAACTTCCTGACTTGAGATGTTGCTTCAATATATCCACATAATTTTCCTCATGAAGCCATCTATTTTCTGAAGTGCACCAGTCCCTCCTGCAGCAAAGCACCCCCACAACATGATGCTGCCACCCTTGTGCGTCACGGTTGGGATGGTGTTCTTCGGCTTGCAAGCCTCCCCCTTTTCCCTCCAAACATAACGATGGTCATTATGGCCCAACAGTTCTATTTTTGTTTCAACAGACCAGAGGACATTTCTCCAAAAAGTATGATCTTTGTCCTCATGTGCAGTTACAAACCATAGTCTGACTTTTGTATGGCGGTTTGGAGCAGTGGTTTCTTCCTTGCTGAACGGCCTTCCTGGTAATGTCGATATAGGACTCGTTTTACTGTGGATATAGATACTTTTGTACCCGTTCCACTTCACAAGGTCCTTTGCTGTTTTTCTGGGATTGATTTGCACTTTTCGCACCAAAGTACAGAACGCGTCTCCTTCCTGAGCGGTATGACGGATTGTGTTAATACTTGCGTACTATTGTTTGTACAGGTGAACGTGGTACCTTCAGGCGTTTGGAAATTGCTCCCAAGGATGAACCAGACTTGTGGAGGTCTACAATTTTTTTCTGAGGTATTGGCTGATTTCTTTTGATTTTCCCGTGATGTGAAGCAAAGAGGCGTTTGAAGGTAGACCTTGAAATACATCCACAGGTACACCTCCAATTGACTCAAATGATGTAATTTAGCCAACATGAATCTTCTAAAGCCATGATATAATTTTCTGGAATTTTCCAAGCAGTTTAAAGGCACAGTCAACTTAGTGTATGTAAACTTCTGACCCACTGGAATTGTGTTTCAGTGAATTATAAGTGAAATAATCTGTCTGTAAACAATTGTTGGAAACATTACTTGTGTCATGCACAAAGTAGATGTCCTAACCGACTTGCCAAAACTATAGTTTTTTAACAAGAAATTTGTGGAGTGATTGAAAAACGAGTTTTAATGACTCCAACCTAAGTGTACAGTCGTGGCCAAAAGTTTTGAGAATGACACAAATATACATTTTCACAAAGTCTGATGCTTCAGTTTGTATGATGGCAATTTGCATATACTCCAGAATGTTATGAAGAGTGATCAGATAAAATGCAATTAATTGCAAAGTCCCTCTTTGCCATGCAAATGAACTGAATCCCCCAAAAACATTTCCACTGCATTTCAGACCTGCCACAAAAGGACCAGCTGACATCATGTCAGTGATTCTCTCGTTAACACAGGTGTGAGTGTTGATGAGGACAAGGCTGGAGATGACTCTGTCATGCTGATTGAGTTTGAATAACAGACTGGAAGCTTCAAAAGGAGGGTGGTGGTTGGAATCATTGTTCTTCCTCTGTCAACCATGGTTACTTGCAAGGAAACACGTGCCGTCATCTATGCTTTGCACAAAAAGGGCTTCACATGCAAAGATATTGCTGCCAGTAAGATTGCACTTAAATCAACCATTTATCGGATCATCAAGAACTTCAAGGAGAGCGATTCAATTGTTGTGAAGAAGGCTTCAGGGTGCCCAAGAAAGTCCAGCAAGTGCCAGGACCATCTCCTAAAGTTGATTCAGTTGGCCTGGTGTCAAGAATGGCAGCAAAGAAGCCACTTCTCTCCAGGAAAAACATCAGGGACAGACTCATATTCTGCAAAAGGTACAGGGATTGGACTGCTGAGGCCTGGGGTAGAGTCATTTTCTCTGATGAATCTCCTTCCCGATTGTTTGGGGCATCTGGAAAAAAGCTTGTCCGGAGAAGACAAAGTGAGCGCTACCATCAGTCCTGTGTCATGCCAACAGTAAAGCATCCTGAGACCATTCATGTGTGCGGTTGCTTCTCAGCCAAGGGAGTGGGCTCACTCACAATTTTGCCTAAGAACACAACCATGAATAAAGAATGGTACGAACACATCCTCCGAGAGCAACTTCTCCCAATCATCCAGGAACAATTTGGATGTGGCCAAAAGTGAATTGACAGCATGCCAGGGCAGATTGCAGAGGTCTTGAAAAAGAAGGGTCAACATTGCAAATATTGACTCTTTGCATCAACTTCATGTAATTGTCACTAAAAGCCTTTGACACATATGAAATGCTTGTAATTATTCTTCAGTATTCCATAGTAACATCTGACAAAAATATCTAAAGACACTGAAGCAGCTAACAAATTAACAAACAAATTAATAATTGTGTCATTCTCAAAACTTTTGGCCATGACTGTATGTAAACTTCCGACTTCAACTGTATATATGTATATATAGAAAAATTGTTTGCCAGCCATCACTCATCAAAAAGATGGCCGCCATCACTCATCGACTACAATCAGTTCCTTACCCCCATCGAGTGGTCATTGGTTGAAACTGCTCACAGACGCGTATATATATTATTATTAGAATAAGGCTGTAACATAACAAAATGTGGAAAATGGGAAGGGGTCTGAATGATTTCAAAATTCACTGTATATACAGTACCAGTCAAATGTTTGGACACACCTAGTCATTCAAGGGTTTTTCTTTATTTGCACTATTTTCCAATAGTGAAGACTTCCAAACTATGAAATAACACATATGGAATCATGTAGTAACCGAAAAAGTGTTAAACAAATCAAAATATATTTTATACGTATTTGAGATTCTTCAAAGTAGCCACCCTTTGCCTTGATGACAGCTTTGCACACTCATGCCATTCTCTCAACCAGCTCCATGAGGTAGTCATCTGGAATGCATGTCAACTAACAGGTGTGCCTTGTTAAAAGTTAATTTGTGCATTTGAGCCAATCAGTTGTGTTGTGACAAGGTAGAGGTGGTATACAGAAGATTTGGTTAAAGACCAAGTCCATATTATGGCAAGAACAGCTCATATAAGCAAAGAGAAACAACAGTCAATCATTTTTTATATATGTTTTTTTACCTTTATCTAACTAGGCAAGTCAGTTAAGAACAAATTCTTATTTAAAATGATGGCCTAGGAACAGTGGGTTAACTGCCTTGTTCAGGGGCAGCACAACAGATTTTTACAGCTCGGGGATTCGATCTAGCAACACTTTTGGTTTCTGACCCAATGCTCTAACCACTAGGCTACCTGCCGCCCCGGCCCCTAATGGGGCGTTACTTTAAGACATAAAGGTCAAGACATTAGCTTAAGACATGAACGTCAGTCAATGCGGAAAATGTCAAGAACTTTGAAAGTTTCTTCAAGGGCAGTCGCAAAAACCATCAAGCGCTACGATGAAACTGGCACTCATGAGGATCGCCACAGAAAAGGAAGACCCAGAGTTACCTCTGCTGCAGAGGATACGTTCATTAGAGTTAACTGCACCTCAGATTGCAGACCAAATAAATGCTTTGAGTAACGGACACATCTCAACATCAACTGTTCAGAGGAAACTGCGTGAATCAGGCCTTCATGGTCGAATTGCTGCAAAAAAACGACTACTAAAGGACACCAATTAGAAGAAGAGACTTGCTTGGGACATTAGATTGGTGGAAATCGGTCTTTTGGTCTGATGAATTCAAATTTGAGATTTTTGGTTCTAACTGCCATGTCTTTGTGAGACACATAGTAGGTGAACAGATGATCCCCGCATATGTGGTTCCCAACGTGAAGCATGGAGGAGGAGGTGTGATGGCGTGGGGGTGCTTTGCTGGTGACACTGTTGGTTAATTATTTAGAATTCAAGGCACACTTAACCAGCATGGCTACCACAGCATTCTGCAGCGATATACCATCTCATCTGGTTTGCATTTGGTGGGACTATAATTAGTTTTTCAACAGGACAATGACCCAACACACCTCCACGCTGCTGTAAGGGCTATTAGACCAAGAAGGAGAGTGATGGAGTGTGCATCATGACCCGGACTCCACAATCACCTGACCTCAACCCAATTGAGATGGCTTGGGATGAGTTGGACCACAGAGTGAAGGAAAAGCAGCCAACAAGTGCTCAGCATATCAATCAATTAAATGTATTTATAAAGCTAGAGCTAGTTAGAGACAGCAGGTGCAGTAGAGAGAGAGAGAGTCCAAAACAGCAGGTCCGAGACAAGGTAGCGCACGCACAGTGAACAGGTCACGGTTCTATAGCATCAGGCAGAACAGTTGAAAATCCAGTTTCAACTGTTCTGTCTGCGGCTATGAAATGCTGACCTGTTCACTGGATGAACTACCTTGTCCCGGACCTGTTGTTTTGGACTCTCTCTCTACCGCACCTGCTGTCTCTAACCTAGCTCTAGGCCAGGTAGTCCTGAGGCATGGTCCTAGGGCTCAGGTCCTCCAGGAGAATGGAAAGAACTGAAAACTGCTGTTCACAAATGCTCTCCATCCAACCTCACTGAGCTCGAGCTGTTTTGCAAGGAGGAATGGGAAAACATTTCAGTCTCTCGATGTGCAAAACTGATAGAGACATACCCCAAGCGACTTACAGCTGTAATCGCAGCAAAAGGTGCGCTACAAAGTATTAACTTAAGGGGGCTGAATAATTTTGCACGCCCAATTTTTCAGTTTTTGATTTGTTAAAAAAGTTTGAAATATCCAATAAATGTCGTTCCACTTCATGATTGTGTCCCACTTGTTGTTGATTCTTCACAAAAAAATACAGTTTTATATATTTATGTTTGAAGCCTGAAATGTGGCAAAAGGTCGCAAAGTTCAAGGGGGCCGAATACTTTCCCAAGGCACTGTAAACTACTGCAGCATAAATACTGGAGGCTGAGACAGGAGGGGTCGGGAGACACTTTGGCCCTGTTTGACGATACCCCCAGACAGGGCCAAACAGGCAGGATATAACCCCACCCACTTTGCCAAGGCACAGCCCCCACACCATTAGAGGGATATCTTCAACCACCAACCTACTACCCTGAGACAAGGCAAGGTACAGCCCACAAAGACCTCCCCCACGGCACGAACCCAAGGGGGGCGCCAACCCGGACAGGAAGATGATGTCAGCGACTCAACCCTCTCATGTGATGCCCCCCTCCTAGGGACAGCATGGAAGAGCACCAGTAAGCCAGTGACTCAGCCCCCGTAATAGGGTTAGAAGCAGAGAATCTCAGTGGAGAGAGGGGAAGTGGCCAGGCAGAGACAGCAGGGTGGTTCGTCGCTCCAGTGCCTTTCCGTTCACCTTCACAGCCCTGGGCCAGACTACACTTAATCATAGGACCTATTGAAGAGATGAGTCTTCAATAAAGACTTAAAAGTTGAGACCGAGTCTGCGCTCTCACATGGGTAGGCAGACAATTCCATAGAAATGGAGCTCTATAGGAGAAAGCCCTGCCTCCAGCTGTTTGCTTAGAAATTCTAGGGACAGTAAGGAGGCCTGCGTCTTGTGACTGTAGCGTACGTGTTGGTATGTACGGCAGGACCAAATCGGAAAGATAGCTAGGAGCAAGCCCATGTACTGGTTTGTAGGTTAGCGGTAAAACCTTGAAATCAGCCTTGCCTTAACATGAAGCCAGTGTAGAGAGGCTAGCACTGGAGTAATATGATTTTTTTGGGGGGTTCTAGATTCTAGCAGCGGGGTTTAGCACTAACTGAAGTTTATTTGGTGCTTTATCCGGGTAGCCGGAAAGTAGAACATTGCAGTAGTCTAATCTAGAAGGGACAAAAGCATGGATCAATTTTTTTTGACAGAAAGTTTCAGATTTTTGCAATGTTACGAAGATGGAAAAAGCTGTCCTTTAAATATTTTTGATATGTTCATCAAAAGAGAGATCAGGGTGCAGAGTAATATATGTGGTAACTCCTTCAAGACTGTTGGAAAAGCATTCCTCGTGAAGCTGGTTGAGAGAATTCCAAGAGTGTGCAAAGCTGTCATCAAGGCAAAGGGTTGCAATTTTGAAGAATCTGAAATATAAAATATATATGATTTTTTAAACACTTTTTTGGTTACTGCATGATTCCATATGTGTTATTTCATAGTTTGATGTCTTCACTATTATTCTTCAATGTAGAAAATAGTCAAAATAAAGAAAAACGCTTGAATGAGTAGGTGTGTCCAAACTTTTGACTGGTACTAATATGTCAAAAGTTATTGATTATTATGTTATGATTATTATTTTGTATTATTTTTTTTGGGGGGGGGTGGTCCCTTGCGTGCCCGTTTGGGAACCACTGCTATATATTATGGTTGATTGTTCTAAGTATTCATTCTAAAAGGGAAAGTGCCCTTTAGAAAACACCTAAATAAAGTACATCACTTTGACAAACAATATGACCGGCTGAGTGAAAACCAAAATTCAACTTGGGGTAGCGACCTTTTCAGGAAGCCATAGACACCTGACCTTAGGCCCTAGGACAATAGGGTGTCCAGTTTCAGACCCTCCATATACACCGTCGGTAGGAATCGGTAAGATACTGTTTCAGAATGTTGATGTTTAAGGTTACACTGCAAAGGGATTGCCATGAATTTGACAGTAACTTACAGGCAGCTCGGTGGGAAGTAAAACATTTTTTTTCATATTACAGTACACCTAATATAAATATGGTATCAAAGCAAGTACTGTGTCATGACACACAGTACAATACCATAAAATTGACTGTAGGATACTGTAAAAAAGTAAATGAATGAATGTAATGGATGAATGAATGAATGTAATGGATGAATGAATGTAATGGATGAATGAATATAATGGATGAATGGAATGGATGATTGGATGAATGAATGGAATGGATGAATGGATGAATGTAATGGATGAATTAATGAAATGGATGAATGTAATGGATGAATGTAATGGATGAATGAATGAATATAATGGATGAATGGAATGGACGAATGGATGAATAAATGAATGTAATGGATGAATGAATGTAATGGATGAGTGTAATGGATGAATGGATTAATGAAATTAATTGAGAGGAGGGGTTTGTATTTCGCATGATTTTATTGTAATTACAAGCCATTGGTGCAAGCAGGCGGGCTAATAGGTTAAGTGTCTACACATTACAGCATATTAATGAATATTTGGTGTTTTATATCATCTACACGTACAGAGGTCTTTAAAAAAAGCTTCCAAACGGTCAGCAACTACAGGGCAAAACAGACCAAAAGGACATGGCAAAATGCTCAACCATTTAAAGCTGCAATATGTCACTTTTTGGCCGACCCGACCAAGTTCATATAGAAGGGTAAATTGTAGATCTGTCATTAGCGTTGAAAGCAAGTCTAAGAAGCGGTATATCTGTTCTATGTGCGCAATTTCTATGCTTCCTGTTCTTAAGTGACATTCTTGCCTCTTTTACTTTCGGTTTTGTACACCAGCTTCAAACAGCTGAAAATACAATATTTCAGCAGGAAAATAACCTAGAACCTAGAACAAGACTTGAAAATGGCTGTCTAGCAATGATCAACAACCAACTCGCTTTAATAATATTTTAAAGAATAATGGGCAAATATTGTACAATCCAGGTTTGCAAAGCTATTAGAGACTAACCCAGAAAGACTCACAGCTTTAAAACCTCTCTAGGATAGGGGGCAGTATTTTCATGTCCGGATGAAAAGCGTGACCAAAGTAAACTGCCTGCTACTCAGGCCCGGAAGCTAGGATATGCATATTATTAGTAGATTTGGATTGAAAATACTCTGAAGTTTCTAAAACCGTTTGAATAATGTCTGTGAGTATAACAGAACTGATTTGGCAGGCGAAACCCCGAGCACAATCCATCCAGGGAATTTTCTTTTGAGGTCAAGCTGTTTTCCATTAGTTTTCTATGGCAAGCCCGTTTTAATAGAAATATGCTTTCAGTTCCTATGGCTTCCACTAGATGTCAACAGTCTTTAGAAATTGGTTGATGTTTTTCCTTTGAGTAATGAAGAATTAGCCCTTTCCTTTCTGGGAGTCGAGCCAAGTGGAATCTTTTGTTTGGGTATCACGACCTGGCGCTCGCTACACTTTCATTTTATCGGCTATTGAACACAGTTTATCCCGTCTTAAATTTGATTGATTATTTACGTTTTAAAATACCTAAAGTTGGATTAGGAAAGTTGTTTGAAATGTTTGGACCAAGATTACAGGTAATTTATTAGATAATTTGTAGTCATGTTGGGCGATTTGGAACGTTGTTTTCCTGAATCAAACATGCCAAATAAATGGACATTTTGAGGATATAACGACGGAATAAATCAAACAAAAGGACCATTTGTGATGTTTATGGGACATATTGGAGTGCCAACAGAAGAAGATCTTTAAAGGTAAGGCATGAATTATATTGTTATTTCTGAGTTTTGTGACGCGCCTGGCGAGTTGAAATATGATTGTCATGTGTTTGTTTGATTGGGTGCGGTCCTCACATAATAGCATGGTTTGCTTTCGCCGTAAAGCCTTTTTGAAATCTGACATGATGGCTGGATTAACAAGAAGTTAAGCTTTATTTTGGTGTATTGCACTTGTGATTGTATGAAAGTTAAATATTTAGAATAATTTAATTTGAATTTGGCGCTCTGACATTTCACCGGATGTTGTCAAATCGACCCCGTTAACGTGATTTGATCAATAAGAAGTTTTAAATCGCTGCCAAATATGTTTCTACATAGTATTCGGGGTTGAATAATTGTCTAATCAAGATATAACCATGTTATTTTTAGTCTTAATTGTTATTAACTGTGTATTTATTCCTCGCGCCACTACTTCTATATATATATCTTTATCTTTAACTCTGCATTGTTGGTCAAGGAGCCGTAAGTCAGCATTTCACTGTTAGTGTACACCTGTTGTTTACGAAGCATGCGACAAATACCCTTTGATATCTAGGTCCCATAGGCCGACGAAGGATAGCCACTCTTGGGAACAAAATGAAAGTTCAAGTTCAAACCCAACATGTTTTGGCATTAAAGTCTTGCTGAGGGTGCAGGGTAAGTGCCATAGAGGCAACAGGGACAGGCATGTTGGTCAGCCAATATGAAAGGGCATCAGACCACTTGGGATGCTGAAGGAAAGGGCACCACTTAAAAAAGTCTGTGGACGGGATCAGAGCCCCTCTCTAGAAACAGAAGGGCATCAGAAGGGGAGAGAACACTGAAGTGTGTGTGTGTGTGTGTGTGCACGCACGTGCGTGTGGAATGGGATTAATTTTGGGGATAAAAGCGTCAGCTAAATGGAATATATTGAAAATCAAGAGTGGAATCTGGGGATTCAAGAAAGCCAAGTAACTCTATTGTCAGTTGGACCACATCCAGGGATGATTACATGGGTGGGAGGGACATTGTTAGCCAGGTTGCCATCTCAGCTGAGAGGGCAGCACAGTTCTCCTCCAAGTGGTCTTGGTTGAGGCTAGTCACTGCCGCCATAGTTTTGCGGGGTGTTGACTGTTAAAGTTCCCGGTTCTTTATGTTTACCAGACATAATTTAGTATCTACCTTTTACTTAGTGAATCTGTAATGTGCAGTAAAATTATTATTTAATAGCATATTTGCTTCTCCCCACATCCGGCAGGGCTCTACAGTGCCACCATTTTACTTGCATATGTGCCTAAATATTTTGCTGTGCAACCAAGAATGTTAATTTAGGAGCACCAGTGCGCCTAGAAAAATGTATGATTCTAACTTTATTACCTCATATATTTTTCATTGTACTCCTAAATTTCTTTGTGTGCACCTACATTTTTATACTTGCTCCAACATGCTCCTTGTAAATAAGGTCAGCGTGGAGCCCTGGTCCCCTTCAGTCATTCGCCATTCCGAAAGTCGAGCCAAGTAGCTTCAACGAAGAATGGAAAACAGAACAGTAGAACTATTGAACAAATTAATAATAAACTGTTGAATGGAGAACAGTGAAAGTATTGACTGATAGAATAGTGAAACTACTGAATGAAAGAAATCAGTGAAACTTCATTTTTTGAGGTCAAAAGTAGGGTACTTCTTGTGGAGAGCACCCTGAAATTGGGCCCTTTTGAAGAAGAGGAAGAATAGGATGAGATGAGAGCTAAGAGGGTCTAGTATCAGATTAAGGTTGAACTTCAGACCAGGAAGCTCAGTAGCACCAGGCCAGGAGTCAGGAGTCGGAGGAAAAGTGGTGTATACACCTATATAAACTGTATAACATTAGTGATAAATCGAATAGAGTCCGGTATCAACAGCCACATGCTGTGGTAATAGAGGTGGTGTCAACAGCCACATGCTGTGGTAATAGAGGTGGTGTCAACAGCCACATGCTGTGGTAATAGAGGTGGTGTCAACAGCCACATGCTGTGGTAATAGAGGTGGTGTCAACAGCCACATGCTGTGGTAATAGAGCTGGTGTCAACAGCCACATGCTGTGGTAATAGAGGTGGTTTCAACAGTCACATGCTGTGGTAATAGAGGTGGTGTCAACAGCCACATGCTGTGGTAATAGAGGTGGTGTCAACAGTCACATGCTGTGGTAATAGAGGTGGTGTTAACAGTCACATGCTGTGGTAATAGAGGTGGTGTTAACAGCCACATGCTGTGGTAATAGAGGTGGTGTCAACAGTCACATGCTGTGGTAATAAAGGTGGTGTTAACAGCCACATGCTGTGGTAATAGAGGTGGTGTTAACAGCCACATGCTGTGGTAATCGAGGTGTTGTCAACAGCCACATGCTGTGGTAATAGAGGTGGTGTCAACAGTCACATGCTGTGGTAATAAAGGTGGTGTTAACAGCCACATGCTGTGGTAATAAAGGTGGTGTTAACAGCCACATGCTGTGGTAATAGAGGTGGTGTTAACAGCCACATGCTGTGGTAATAGAGGTGGTGTTAACAGCCACATGCTGTGGTAATAGAGGTGGTGTCAACAGTCACATGCTGTGGTAATAAAGGTGGTGTTAACAGCCACATGCTGTGGCAATAGAGGTGGTGTTAACAGCCACATGCTGTGGTAATAGAGGTGGTGTTAACAGCCACATGCTGTGGTAATAGAGGTGGTGTTAACAGCCACATGCTGTGGTAATAGAGGTGGTGTCAACAGTCACATGCTGTGGTAATAAAGGTGGTGTTAACAGCCACATGCTGTGGTAATAGAGGTGGTGTTAAACCCTCTTAAGGATCGGACACTTTTTTTTCCAATTTTCGCCTAAAATTACATACCCAAATCTAACTGCCTGTAGCTCAGGACCTGAAGCAAGGACATGCATATTCTTGATACATTTGAAAGGGAACAATTGGAAGTTTGTGAAAATGTGAAATTAATGTAGGAGAATATAACACATTAGATCTGATAAAAGATAATACAAAGAAAAAAACATGCATTTTACAAATAAAAAAAAATTCCATCATCTTTGAAATGGAAGAGTAAAGCCACAATATTTTATTCCAGTTTAGGCGCAATTTAGAGGGCAGCAGTGTATGTGCAAAGTTTAAGACTGATCTAATAAACCACTGCATTTCTGTTCAAAGTGTTGTATCAAGTCTGCCCAGATGTGCCTAATTGGTTTATTGATAGCATAGCATGGTATTCTTTCACTGTAATAGCTACTGTAAATTTGACAGTGCAGTTAGATTGACAAGAATTTAAGCTTTCTGCCCATATCAGATATGTCTATCTCCTGGGAAATGTTGTTGTTACTTACAACCTCATGCTAATCACATTAGCGCACGTTAGCTGAACCGTCCAGTGGGAGGGGGGGTCGACGATCCCGTAGAGGTTAACAGGAGCCGAGGGGCATTTAAAGGCTACCTCTCCTCACTTGGCAACAGCCTCTCCTGTCTCTGTCATAATCCCCCCATTCCCTTCCAGTCTGTCACTTTGTCCTGGCTGTTGTCTGCGGCAGGTAGCCTAGCGGTTAGAGCATTGGGCCAGTAACCGAAAGGTTTCTAGATCGAATACGGAGCTTACAAGGTAAAAATCTGTCATTCTGCCCCTGAACAAGGCAGTTAACCCATTGTTCCTAGGCCGTCATTGTAAATAAGAATTTGTTCTTAACTGACTTGCCTATTTAAAATAAAGATTAAAAAAGAACAAATGTGAAAGATTAAGGGTGGCTGTAGTCTGTTGGCGTGGTATAAGATCAGTCAGAATGTGTGAGAGAGAGGGTACATGCCGATCTGTCAGTGGGCTGCAGCATCACTGGTTGAACTATTTAAAGACTTTTACATGCTCAAGATGAATGGCCAGCCTGGATACAGGGGCGAGGGGATATTGTTTCAGTCATGCCCTAGCTAAGGTCCCTCAAAAAAATCCAGCTCTCACACCCAAACTCCCCTCCTCCTCCCCATGCTTCTGCCTATCACCCTACTCCACTTCTCTCACTGTCCAGGACACGTTTGGGGCTCCTGCTGTTCTTCAGAATAGCTGTGGTAACATCACTTGAGGGTTAAGGTTACTACAAGTCTTTTCATTTTGTGAAAACAAGGAAGAGTCACTTGCTAATAGTAGCTAGCTGGCAGCCTGGTTATCAGTGCAAAAAAGGCTACTTTGATGAATAGCCTAAAGATCAGACAGAGGAACCAAGAGACAACACTGCCCCCACGGCTGTGGAAGGAATGATATGGCGTGTCTACATTTTCAGGTAACAGAAAAGTATGGCGAATGCCGGAGCGTATTACATATTATTTGTGCCGGAAAATGACTTCGCAACACTCCGAATCTTTCGTCTTCGTAGAGCTTGTAGTAAGCTTTAGGGGTCCTGGGGTAATGTCAGTCACAGCCATTCCTTCTTACCCTCCCCCTCTCCAACACTAAAGTCCCCCACAGTATGCTACTCTAACACCCTACTCCAACTTCCACTACAAGTGGAGGACTCCTGCTGCTTTCTAGAATAACTGTTGTAACAACACTGGTTTCTGGGGTGAAGGGGTTAGTAATACTGAACATGTCTCTTACACACAGAAATAGATGCACAGTAGGACATCTGGCTACGACTGTCCCTTGACATCTTCTCTCTCTCTCTCTCATTACAGGCCTGTCATGTTACTGTAACCCATCACTATCACCTTTCACTCTGTGACAAGTAGTTAAAGCTCTAACATGATTGGACGACATCCCTCCCATGTTTTAGCTGGTCTCTCAACTGTTCTCTGAGTGGCCGACCCAGGGTCTGGTCTCTCTCCATGGTAACAGTGTGCCGGAACCATGTCCTGTAGTTCTATCTCCTTCTCTCTCAGCTCTGCACTAGTCTAAGGACAACAGGAAAATTGGTGTATCACTAATCAACTGATTGAATTCAGCTTTATTGTCACTATAATTATGCAATAAGGCACAAGGGGATGTGGTATATGGCCAATACACCACAGCTGAGTGTTGTTCTTACGCACAACGCAATGTGCCTGGATACAGATCTTAGCCTTGGTATAGTGGCCATGTACCACAAACCCGCGAGGTGCCTTATTGCTATTATAAACTGGTTACCAACGTAATTAGTGTCAGACCCAGCAAGTTGTGATCTAGTTAGGTGTCTATAGGTGTATGAACCAGACTAGCTGTAGTCTTCAAGGCAAAACTGCTCCAGTCCCTTCAAGTTGGATGACTTCCACTGGTGTACAGCAATCTTTAAGTCATACCACAGATTTTCAATTGGATTGAGGTCTGGGATTTGACTAGGCCATTCCAAGACATTTAAATGTTTCCCCTTAAACCACTCGAGTGTTGCTTTAGCAGTATTCTTTCAATTTTTTAATAAAGGATTTAATGGTGCTCCGTGGGATGTTCAAAGTTTCTGATATGTTTCATAACCCAACCCTGATCTGTACTTTTCCACAACTTTATCCGTGACCTATTTGGGGCGCTACCTAAGTCTTCATGGTGCTGCTTGTGTCACGTTCATGCTGCTTGTGTCACGTTCCCTCTGATTGGGAACCATATCAGGCCACCATAGACATACAAATCACCTAGACCTACAAAAACCCTAGACATACAAAAAACCCTAGACAATACAAAAACTAACGTACCCACCCTAGTCACACCCTGATTTAACCAAAATATAAAGAAAACAGAGATATCTCAGGTCAGGGCGCGACAGTACCCCCTCCCCAAAGGTGCATAAACCTGAACCTATAGGGGAGGGCCCGGGTGGGCATCTACCCTCGGTGGCGGCTCCGGTTCTGGACGCAGCCCCCCCTCTTTACGCTGATCCCTCCGCCTTTGTAGAACCGGACCGTGGATCATCTCCGGAGGCTCTGGACTGCGGATCATCGCTGAAGACCCCGGACCGGGGACCGTCGCTGGAGACCCCGGACTGGGGACTGTCGGTGGAGACCCCGGACTGTGGACCGTCGGTGGAGGTTCTGGACTGTGGCCCGTCGTTGGAGGTTCCGGACTGTGGCCCATCGTTGGAGGTTCCGGACTGTGGCCCGTCACCGGAAGCTCTGGACTGGAAACTGTCGCCGGAAGCTCTGGACTGGGAACTGTCGCTGGAAGCGCTGGACTGTGGAGGCGCACTGGAGACCTGATGCGTGGTGCCTGCACTGGTGTTACCGGGCTGAAGACACGCATCTCAGGGCGATTGCCGGGAGCAGGCACAGAATGTACTGGACTGTGGAGGCGCACTGGAGGCCTGGTGCGTGGGACCGGTACAGGTGGCACCGGGCTGAAGACACGCACCTCAGGGCGAGTGCGGGGAGGAGGCACAGGATGTACTGGACTCTGTGGGCGCACTGGAGGCCTGGTGCGTGGGACCGGTACAGGTGGCACCGGGCTGAAGACACGCACCTCAGAGCGAGTGCGAGGAGCAGGCACAGGACGCATTGGGCTGTGCAGACGCACCGGAGACACAGTGCGCAGAGCCGGCGCAGGATATCCTGGTCCAAGGAGGTGTACTGGAGACCAGGAGCGCTGAGCCAGCACCATCCGTCCTGGCTGGATGCCCATTCTAGCCCGGCAAATGCGAGGAGCTGGAATAGAGCGCACCGGGCTATGAATGCGAATTGGAGACACCGTGCGAATCACTAACACAGTGTCTGACCAGTCACACGCTCCCCACGGTAAGCATGGGGAGTTGGCTCAGGTCTAACCCCTGACTCTGCCAATCTACCCGTGTGCCCCCCATTTTTTTGGAGCTGCCTCTCTGGCTTCCGTGCTAGCCGTGTCCCCTCGTATCGTCGCCGTTCCTCCTGCGCTATCTCCACCTGCTTCCATGGCAGGGTCTTGTCCCCTGCCATTACCTCCTCCCAGGTCCAGGATGTCGTCCACTCATCTTTCTCCCGGGCCCAGGATGTCCACTCCTCTTGAACATGCTGCTTGGTCTTTTTGTGGTGGGATCTTCTGTCACGTTCGTTATAAGGATCGGACCAAGGCACAGCGTGATATGCGTACATTCTTATTTATTTAAAGAATGAACACTGAACAAACTAACAAAATAACAAAACGAAATGTGAAGCTATACAAACGAGGCAACTACACATAGACAAGATCCCACAAACACCAAAGGGAAATGGCTACCTAAATATGATCCCCAATCAGAGACAACGATAAACTGCTGCCTCTGATTGGGAACCATATCAGGCCACCATAGACATACAAATCACCTAGACCTACAAAAACCCTAGGCATACAGAAAACCCAAGACAATACAAAAACTAGCGTACCCACCCTAGTCACACCCTGACCTATCCAAAAGAAAAAAAGAAAGATAAGATATCTCAGGTCAGGGCGTGACAGCTTGCTTAGTGGTGCCCCTTGCTTAGTGTTGTTGCAGACTCTAGGGCCATTCAGAACAGGTGTATATATATACTGAGATCATGTGACAGATCATGTGCCACTTAGATTGCACACAGGTGGACTTTATTTAACTAATTATGTGACTTCTGAAGGTAAATGGTTGCACCAGATCGTATTTAGGGGCTTCATAGCAAATACATACGCACCCACGCTTTTCTGTTTCTTATTTTTTAGAATTTTTTTCATTTCACTTCACCTATTTTGTGTATGTCCATTATATGAAATCCAAATAAAAATCCATTTAAATTACAGGTTGTAATACATCAAAATAGGAAAAACGCCAAGGGGGTGAATACTTTTGCAAGGCACTGTATTCCTCCTACCCTAAACTTTACAGTTGGCACTATGCATTTGGGCAGGTTGCATTCTCCTGGCAACCCCCAAACCCAGAATCGTCCGTCGGACTGCCAGATGGTGAAGCGTGATTCATCACTACAGAGAACGAGTATAAAGTGCTCCAGATTCCAATGACGGCGAACTTGGAATTGCGCATGGTGATCTTAGGCAGTTTGCTGCTGCTCGGCCATGGAAACCCATTTCATGAAGCTCCCAACGAACAGTTCTTGTGCTGACGTTGCTTCCAGAGGCAGCATGGAACTCGGTAGTGAGTGTTGCATCTGAGAACATATAACATATTCTATGCGCTACGCGCTTCAGCACTCGCTGGTCCCGTACTGTGAGCTTGTGTGGCCTTGCACTTTGTGGCTGAGCCGTTGTTGCTCCTAGATGTTTCCACTTCACAGTAACAGCACTTACAGTTGACCGGGGCAGCTCTAGCAGGGCAGAAATCTTGTTGGAAAGGTGGCATCTGATGACGGTGCCACGTTGGAAGTCAATAAGCACTTCACTACGGGCCATTCTGCTACCAATGTTTGTCTGTGGGGATGGCAATGCTGTGTGCTCGATTTTATACACCTGCCAGCAACGGGTGAGGCTGAAATAGCTGAATCCACTAATTTGAAGGGGGTGTCCACATACTTTTGGCCATGCAGTGTATCTTCATCTATCTTCTTTACTAGAAAACATAGAAATGAGCCATGTTCACATATGTTGAAGATGATGAATATGAAGTTGATAAATGACCCTTTAAAGCTAGGACAAGCACACACGTATGTCGTACGCACACATCCACACAAGCAGACCTCTCCATCTCCCCCCTGCTCCGATCCAGTTCGGGCCGTAGTTTGCTCTCTCTCTCCTGAAGGGCCAGCAGCTCTGTGTCCCTGACAACCGTCTCCTTAGAGACCTGAGTGATGTACGTGCCACTACGCATGGTCTCTAGCTCCATACGAAGCCTTCACAACACAATAAAACACAGGTTAGTTGTTGTACCGAAACTACACTAAAATGTTCACCTCCTTTCATCAAGAGTACATTTAGCATCCTGGAGGTGAGTCCTGAATCTATTTGGTATTGTTGTGTTACAATTTGCAGGCTGTTTTATATTTTCACTGTATTATTGTAAAACGAAAGTTTGAGGAGACAGAGTGAAAAGAAGCCGAAAAGGGGAATGTCCTTGGACAAGTTTTTATACTGTAGTGGCCAAATGTGTACAACTCGCTATTCAAGTTTGATACAATTTGTTTACTTTTATTGTTTTATTTTCATATTTATTAGCATTTATTTTATCATTATTATTATTGTAGGTCTATTTATACCAGTTATTTAAATATGCAAAAAGTGTTTTGTTTCATGTTGTTGAGACATTTTCTTTGGCTAAATTAAGTCCGAACTCTCTTTTTAATTTTGTGCTCTGTGATTAATTTTAGATAAGTTAAAAGTAAGCCTATTATAAAATAAATAGCATTAGCCTATTGCTGTCATTTGTTGGGTAGGCCTACGGTAGGCACTCGTCTTTGTTGGTAATTGCAGCAATATAAGTCTGTTCAAAACCTTTGAAGGTTTAAACCAATTCATTAAAGATGCAACAAGTGTTTTGTTTCATTCTGTTAAGCCATTTTCTTTGCCCAAATTAAGTTCCAAATGTAATGTAATGTCCCACTATAGGGCTAATCGCACTCACACGGTGAAAAGGAAAAACCAAAGAGGGCGAGATGCCACAATATAATAATAACCTGTTGGTATTTTCTCTTTAAACGATACTTTTGATCTCACTCTAATAAAGTTAAGCAACTTTAGGTGAGGAAGAATGTTTTAGGCCTACCAGAGTTAATCTAACAATATAATGCTTATCATTAAGAAAATAATTCTGATAGAAAATGATCAAATTATCCTCATTCAGTATGCCTATAGGCCTATGTGACAAGTATAAAGAAATGCATGTCGGTGTTGAACATGTCGCCGACATATCTCTATCTTCCTCTCGGTCTCTCTAGGGTTAGGCCTAAACTCCTCTTCCTTTATATTCACTTTTGAAATATAGGCCTTATGCATTTACAGCTCAAATCTCTAGCAGCTGAACCGTGAGGTGGAGAATAATTATTGTACAAACCAATAAAACAATAGGCTATAAAGTTTTGAACCACAGGCTACACATCCAAACACAACTAATAGTTTTTTAGTAATTGTTATAGACAGTTTTTAAGGACAAGTAGGCCAAATCAGCATGGGTTTATTTTTCCATGGGCCTTTCGGAACAGGTCTGGCTGTCGCCCGGTTCATTCAGAACAGGTCTGGCTGTCGCCCGGTTCATTCTGAACAAGTCTGGCTGTCACCCGGTTCATTCGGAACAGGTCTGGCTGTCACCCGGTTCATTCGGAACAGGTCTGACTGTCGCCCGGTTCATTCGGAACAGGTCTGACTGTCACCCGGTTCATTCGGAACAGGTCTGACTGTCGCCCGGTTCATTCGGAACAGGTCTGACTGTCGCCCGGTTCATTCGGAACAGGTCTGACTGTCACCCGGTTCATTCGGAACAGGTCTGACTGTCGTCTGGTTCATTCGGAACAGGTCTGACTGTCGTCTGGTTAATTCAGAACAGGTCTGACTGTTGCCCGGTTAATTTGGAACAGGTCTGACTGTCGTCTGGTTCATTCGGAACAGGTCTGACGTTCATCCGGTTCATTCGGACCAAGTCTGACTGTCGTATGGTTCATTCGGAACAGGTCTGACTGTCGTCTGGTTCATTCGGAACAAGTCTGACTGTCGTCCGGTTAATTCGGAACGGGTCTGACTGTCGTCCGGTTAATTCGGAACAGGTCTGACTGTCGTCCGGTTAATTCGGAACAGGTCTGACTGTCGTCTGGTTAATTCGGAACAGGTCTGAAGTTCATCCGGTTCATTCGGAACAAGTCTGACTGTCGTCCGGTTAATTCGGAACAGGTCTGACTGTCGTCTGGTTAATTCAGAACAGGTCTGACGTTCATCCGGAACAGGTCTGACTGTCGTCCGGTTAATTCGGAACAGGTCTGACTGTCGTCTGGTTCATTCGGAACAGGTCTGACTGTCGTCTGGTTCATTGGGAACTGGTCTCTGTTTAGAAAATATATAATTTATACATTTCGGGCCGGGTGGGAAAGCTGAAGACCTCATACCACACACTCTCACACACTCTGAGCATGTACAAACACTGTGATCATCCAGGGCCTTGGACCAGAAAAAAACACACATCATGGATAAAACACACACACTCACAGTCAAAACACAGACCCAGTTAACACAGAATAAACACACACATACACACATAGACAGGTGAGACACTGTGTGTGTCTGTTTCGCAGTATTTCCTTGTGGTCTCTCCGGGGCCTGCGTGTGTGTGTGTTGGCATAGCGTTCAGTTGTGACCATAGATGATCGGTATCTGTCTCCGCCACTTGTAGCTGTTCTCTGTAAGCGTCCCGTAATGCATCCAGCTGAGCCTCTCTCTCACGCACTCCCCGGTCCAATTCATCATGCCTACAGATGGGAACATCAAGACACCATCCAATAGACCACCATTAGTCTAGGACTTCTACTCCTATGCTGCTAATTGGTCTGTCTTTGTGCCTCTGTCTGTTGCATTTGTTTAGTAGTAGTGGTAAGATCTAGGACTCCCTTCTTATTGTATAATTCTTCCTCTCTCCTCCTCTCCCCTCCTCTCCCTTCCTATTTCTCTTCCTCTCTCCTTCTCTCTCTTCCTCTTGGTCTGCATAGCTTTTAGTTTGTCTTCTAGCTCCTTTGAAATGACAATTGGATATAAGGCTGGCATGAATCATTTTAAGTGCGTCCTTGACGGAGGTGATGTCCTTTATCTCCCAGTCTCTGTGCTGTAGCTGTGTGTGCTGACAGATATCCTCTGAGGCCTTCAGGGCCTCCACAGCCTGGGCCTGGGAGTGGACCTCTGTCTCCTTAGAGAGCAACTTCACCTGGGGAGAGACACACACAGACACTTGCGCTTGTCAGGGATCAGCACGTATCATCCCATCTTATTCAGCAGTTTTCCACACCTGCTCCTTACCCTGAGTTTGTGAGACTGGACCACGGCTCTCATCTCATCTCAAATCAAATCAAATTGTATTTGTCACATGCGCCGAATACAACAGGTGTTGACCTTACTGTAAAATGCAGACTTACAAACCCTTAACCAACAATGCAGAAATAGAGTTATTAAAATATTTACTTATAAACAAAATAAAAAAGGTGGGGTCAATGTAAATAGTCCGGGTGGCCATTTTATTAATTGTTCAGCAGTCTTTAAAGATCCATCCTCGGGTTGAACTCATGCTCTCCCTGCCCCATTTCATTATCAAAGGTTGTCATCATCTCCTGAACATGTGATGGATAGAGAGAAAATCCTTGGAGATTAACGTATAAAGAATTCCTCAAATTCATCTGGATGTGTCATAGTAGTAAAATAGAGGATGATGAATTGTTGATGAGGTTTCGGCAGCCCATACAGACCTCCACGGAAGGTATATTTCAAGCTGACCTATTCTAGACTCCATAGACAGAGCCAGCACCAGCAGACCAGCTAGCCTCACCCAACCTCATTCATCACAGCGGGTGTTAGCACCTTCTCTCCTTACCTCACAGATTTGGGAAAGGGGGGTAATCACACACACACATTCGCGAACACACACACACCCGCACGCAGACAACTACACACACAAACACACATACAGACACACCACAGACCCACACACAGACAATCATACACACACAGTCAGACAAATATACACATACACTGCAGCTCAAAAATGTGTATTTTATCTAGAGATTGAGTGACACAGCAAAGAGCCAGGACAACAGCCAGCAGCAGGACACACTGCATGCCACATAGTTTAGACTGAAATACCACACACACATGTACGCTCGCACAGACACACAGAAACACACATAGGCTTGGCAGGAAGGTGGTCTAATGGTGATTGACTGATTTAATCAAGGTGGATTAACTGCTCTTTTGTCTAGATTGTGGATGTAAAGGTCTCTCCCATCTGGCTGATGTAGTGAAAACATGATGACACTCTTGTGTTAAAACTAGAGAGTAGCCTACCACTGCACCTTCCCACTTCCCTTGTCAAGTATGTGTGTGTGTGTGTGTGTATGTGTGTGTTTGTGTACCTGGTTCTGCATAGCCAGTTCTCCCTCCACCCCCTGGGCCTTATGTTGGAGATCTCATTTCATCCTTTCGTACTCCTCTCTCTGCTTCTGAATGTCACCAGCCTGAGCGCTGAGTCACAGAAAGAGGACACACACATACAGTCACTCACAAGAGGCCGAAGCCCTCATGGTACTGGAAGGTACACATGCACACTGGATGCAAAAGCCATCATGACATCAGGAAATACACTTACACTGGTCACTGACACCACCATGACATCAGGAAATACACTTACACCGGTCACTGACACCACCATGACATCAGGAAATACACTTACACTGGTCACTGAAACCACCATGACACTAGATGACCTCTCAAAATTGAGAACACGGAGGAAACATGGAGAGGGCTTTCACATATTTCAGGCAAAGTGACATTCTTAGAGAGTTAAAACTTCAAATCACTTACAGTGCCTTCGGATAGTATTCCCACCCCTTGACTTTTTCCACATGTTGTTAGGTTAGAGCCTTATCCAAAAATGGATTCAATAGTTTATTTTCCCCCTCATAAATTTACACACAATAACCCATAATGTCAAAGCAAAAATAGTTTTTTATAAATGTTTGCTAATTTATTTACATTTTTTAAAAATGAAATAATACATTTACCTAACTATTCAGACCCTTTCATCTGGCTGGGCCACTCAAGGATATTTAGAGACTTGTCACGAAGCCACTCCTGTGTTGAACCTTCACCTTAATCTGATGTCCTGAGCGCTCTGGAGTAGATTTTCCTCAAGGACCTCTCTGTACTTTGCTCTGTTCATCTTTGCCTCGATCCTGACTTGTCTCCCAGTCCCTGCCCCTGAAAAACATCCCCACAGAATGATGCTGCCACCACCATGCTTCACCGTAGGGATGGTGCCAGGTTTTCTCCAGATGTGATGCTTGGCATTCAGGCCAAAGAGTTCCATCTTGGTTTCATCAGACCAGAGAATCTTGTTTCTCATGGTCAGAGAGACCTTTAGGTGCCTTCTGGCAAACTCCAAGCGCGCTGTCATGTGCATTTTACTGAGGAGTGGCTTCCGTCTGGCCACTCCACCATAAAGGCCTGATTGGTGGAGTGCTGCAGAGATTGTTGTCTTTCTGGAAGGTTCTCCTATCTCCACAGAGGAACTATAGAGCTCTGTCAGAGTGACCATCGGGTTCTTGGTCACCTCCCTGACCAAGGCCCTTTTCCCCTGATTGCTAAGTTTGGCCGGGAGGCCAGCTCTAGGAAGAGTCTTGGTGGTTCCAAACTTCTTCCATTTAAGAATGATGGAGGCCACTGTGAACTTTTTTGGTACCTTGCCCCAGATCTGTGCCTCGACACAATCCTGTCTCGGAGCTCTGTTGACAATTCCTTCGACCTCATGGCTTGTTTTTTGCTCTGACATGCACTATCAACAGTGGGATCTTATATAGACGGGTGTGTCCCTTTCCAAATCATGGATACCAATGGCGCTGGAGGAGATGGCTGCCATTTTACGGGCTCTTAACCAATTGTGCTATTGTATGTGTTTTTTCACGTTATTTGTAACTTATCTTGTACATAATGTTTCTACCACCGTCTCTTATGACCGAAAATAGCTTCTGGATATTAGGACAGCGATTACCCACCTCATACTGGACAAAGATTTTTTCTTTAACGAGTCGGACGCGAAGGATTTACTACAGACACCTGACAAGAACCTCATCCCCGTTATTCGCAGGAGAGAGAGACATCGGGGACGTAGGTTGGGGTGCCATGTAAGGATCCGAAGGCGAGTGGGTAATCTGCCTCTACCATCAGTCCTATTAGCCAATGTACAATCATTGGATAACAAAATAGACGAGCTACGGTCACAAATATCCTTCCAACGGGACATTAACTGTAATATCTTACAGTATGTTTCACAGAGTCGTGGCTGAAGGACGACATGGAAAGAATACAGCTGGTGGGATTTACGCTGCACCAGAAGCTCATCCAGAAGCAGAGCTCCTAGTGGCCAGGGACTTTAATACAGGGAAACTTAAATCCTTAAATCTCATTTCTACCAGCATGTTACATGTGCAACCAGAGGGGAAAAAAACTCTAGACCACCTTTACTCTTCACACAGAGACGCATACAAAGCTCTCCCTCGCCCTCCATTTGGCAAATCTCAACATAATTATATCCTCCTGATTCCTGATTAGAAGCAAAAACTAAAGCCGGAAGCACCAGTGACTCAGTCATTAACTTCTTATGGCTGGGGGCAGTATTGAGTAGCTTGGATGAATAAGGTGCCCAGATTAAACTGCCTGCTACTCAGTCCCAGAAGCTAAGATATTCATATATATTCATATATATTAGTATATTTGGATAGAAAACACTTGGACGTTTCTAAAACTGTTTGAATGATGTCTGTGAGTATAACAGAACTCATATCCTGTCTACGATACTGGTTCCCAATTGGGAATCAACCCTCCCACGTGCAGCTGGAACGGTGGCGCATGGAACGCAAAAATATTCTTAAAAATATTTAACCTCCACACATTAACAAGTCCAATAGCTCAAATGAAAGATAAACATCTTGTTCATTTAGCCAGCAAGTCAGATTTCTAAAATGTTTTACGGCGAAAACATAGCACATATATATGTAAAACCACCACCAGACACAGCTCATTTCAATAGCCAAAACATGCAATCAACAAACGCAGGATTAAAAAATAAATCGCTCACTAACCTTTTGAAAATCTTCATCAGATGACAGTAATATGACATATTACACAGTACATATTTTTTTTTTTCAATAATATGCCATTTATATCCATAAATGTCCATTTACAGTGAGTTCACCTTCAGAAATTACTCAAAAACGCCCGCAGGAAATCTATGTAGCGCGGCAAGATAACGTAAAATAGACATCATAAACTTTGACTAAATATACATGTTCTACATATAGTTAGAAAGATACACTGCTTCTTTATGCAACCGCTGTGTTAGATTTATTTTTAACGTTACAGAAATCGCACACTATTCCATATTGTGAGACAGCGCTCAGTTCCAAGCTACATTTCCACGTAATGTTGGAGTCAACAGAAACACAGATTTAAGCATAAATATTCCCTTACCTTCGATGGTCTTCGTTCAGAATGTTCTGGAAGGCTTCATACTTACCCAATACATCGTTTGGTTTCAAGTCTTGCGTCTTTGTATTAGCTACTGCTAATAACATCAGCTGAAATGCACCCAAAACGTCCTCTGGTCCGGATAAGTTGCGCATCAAAACTTCAAAATTACACATTATATGTCGACTAAACAGGTCAAACTAAGTGCAGAAGCAAGCTTTATGATGTTTTAGACGTGCAAAACAAACTTCAATTCAATCGCCCATCGTCTGCCCTTCTCTTCAGTGCTGGAAACAAAGGAATGACTGTGACCAATTCGCGCCCATACGCACAGCCTATTCTCTCGTGGCACGCACTAATTTCACTCCCATAGGGTCAATTCTCGCGCGATTTGAACGGTTTGAAGCTCTAATGAAAGAGGACATCTAGCGGAAGAGATAGAAAGTGTCCCCAGAATCATAGCTGGTTGGGAGGGGTGGGGGCATGACGTCAAAGTTGCTCCAACTTTCATGGCCACAGAAACTAGTTTGGAAGAATGCCTGCCCTGTGAGTTCTGCTATACTTACAGACATAATTCCAACGGTTTTAGAATCTTTAGAGTGTTTTCTATCCAATAATAATTTTTATTTGCATATATTAACAATTTTTGAAAGATTTTTTTTCCAGTTTACTAGGGGTACCCAATCTCTCCAAAGGGGGCGTATATCTGCCATATCCTCAACAGGATATGGCAGGCAAAAACCTGAGAAAAAATCCAACCAGGAAGTGGGAAATCTGAGGTTTGTAGGTTTTCAACTCATTGCCTATCGGAGATACAGTGGGATATTGGTCATATTGGACTTCCTAAGGCTTCCACTTGATGTCAACAGTCTTTAGAACCTTGTTTGATGCTTCTACTGTGATTTGGGGGCGAATGAGTCAGAGGTCTGCCAGAGAGCCACGAGCTGGCCATGCTCATTCACGTGAGTGCAAGCTCTGTTCCATTGCATTTCTACAGACAAAGGAATTCTCTGGTTGGAAAATTATTGAAGATTTATGTTAAAAACATCCTAACGATTGATTCTATACATCGTTTGACATGGACTGTAACGGAACTTTTTGACTTTTCGTCTGCTCATAGTGATCGCACGTCATGAATTTGGATTTGTGAACTGAACGCGCTAACAAAAGGAGGTATTTGGACATAAATGATGGACATTATTGACCAAAACAAACATTTATTGTGGAACTGGTATTCCTGGGATTGCATTCTGATGAAGATCATCAAAGGTAAGTGAATATTTATAATGCTTTTTCTGACTTCTGTTAACTACACAACATCCCGGATATCTGTTTGGGTTGTTTTGGTCTCTGAGCGCTGTACTCAGATTATAGCATGGTGGGCTTTTTCTGTAAAGTTTTTTTTTAAATCTGACACAGCGGTTGCATTAAGGAGAAGTGTATCTATAATTCCATGCATAATAGTTGTATCTTTTATCAATGTTTATTATGAGTATTTCTGTAAATTGATGTGGCTTTCTACAAAATCACCGGATGTTTTGGAACTACTTAACGTAACTCGCCAATGTAAACTGAGATTTTTTGATATAAATATGAACTTTATTGAACAAATACATACATGTATTGTGTATTAGTGTCATCTAATGAAGATCATCAAAGGTTAGTGATAAATGTATCTCTTTCTGCTTTTCTTTTAATCTCTATTTTTTTCTTTTTTTAATCTCTATTTCTGCTTTTTTATCTCTATTTCTGCTTTGGCTGGAAAAATGGCTGTGTTTTTCTGTCACTTGGCTCTGACCTAACATAATCGTTTGGTTTGCTTTCGCTGTAAAGCCTTTTTGAAATCGGACACTGTGGTGGGATTAACAAGAAGTGTATCTTTAAAATGGTGTAAAATACTTGTATGTTTGAGGAATTTTAATTATGGGATTTCTGTTGTTTTGAATTTGGCACTTTCACTGGCTGTTGTCATATCAATCCCGTTAGTGGGATCTCAGCCCAAAGAGGTTTTAAAGAAGTGGTAAGATAATGCAGATGCTAAGCTACAGGACTGTTTTGCTAGCACATACTGGAATATGTTCCGGGATTCTTCAGATGGCATTGAGGAGTACATCACATCAGTCACTGACTTCATCAATAACTGCATCAAAGACATCATCCCCACAGTGACTGTAAGTACATACCCCAACCAGAAGCCATGGATTACAGGCAACATCAGCACTGAGCTAAAGGGTAGAGCTGCTGCTTTCAAGGAGCGTGACTCTAACCCGGACGCTTATAAGAAATCCTGCTATGCGCTCAGACGAACCATCAAACAGGCAAGTGTCAATACAGGACTAAGATTGAATCGTACTACATCTGCTCCAACGCTCGTTGGATGTGGCAGGGCTTGCAAAATATTACAGACTACAAAGGGAAGCACAGCCGAGAGCTGCCCAGTAACACGAGCCTACCACATGAGCTAAATTACTTCTATGCTCGCTTTGAGGCAAGCAACACTAAAGCATGCATGAGAGCATCAGCTGTTTCAGATGACTGTGTGATTACGCTCTCTGTAGCCGATGTGAGTAAGACCTTTAAACAGGTCAACATTCACAAGGCCGCAGGGCCTGACGGATTACCAGGACGTTGTCTCCGAGCATGCGCTGACCAACTGGCAAGTGTCTTCACTGACATTTTCAACCTGTCCCTGACTGAGTGTGTAATACCGACATGTTTCAAGCAGACCACCAAAGTCCCTGTGCCCAAGAACACTAAAGGTAACCTGCCTAAATGACTACCGACCCATAGACAAAGCTACACATCTGTAGCTATGAAGTGCTTTGAAAGGATGGTCATAACAACATATCTGCCACTCTGATCCTCAACACGGGGGCCCCTCAGGGGTGCGTGCTCAGTCCCCTCCTGTACTCTCTGTTCACCCAGGACTGCATGGCCCAGGACTGCAACACAACAACACAACAGTGGTAGGCCTGATCACCGACAACGATGAGACAGCCTATAGGGAGAAGGTCAGAGAACTGGCCATGTGGTGCCAGGATAAGAACCTCTCCCTCAACGTGATCAAAACAAAGGAGATGATTGTGGACTACAAGAAAAGGAGGACCGAGCACGCCCCCATTCTCATCGACGGGGCTGTAGCCTCTCTAGCTGCAGCCTGTGTTATGCAGGCTGCAAGGAGTCATGAGATACATAATAAATAATACATTACATTACAACCCCCTCCCCCCCTTTTACACCACTGCTACTCTCTGTTGTTATCATCTATGCATAGTCACTCTAATAACTCTACCTACATGTACATATTACCTCAACTAACCGGTGCCCCTGCACACTGACTCTGTACCCCCTGTATATAGTCTCGCTATTTTACTGCTGCTCTTTAATTACTTGTTACTTTTATTTCTTATTCTTATCCATATTTTTTTTAAACTGCATTGTCGGTTAGGGGCTCGTAAGTAAGCATTTCACTGTAAGGTTGTATTCGGGCGCATGTGACTAACACAATTTGATTTGAACATTACTCAAACAGAGTGAGAGAGAGAGCGAGAAAGAGAGAGACATACATTTCAGATACACATACAGATACACAGATACTGCCAGCAGAAATTCGTAGCTGATGTTAGCTACATTAGGAGGGCTAAGCTAGCAGGTGGTTGGCTAACGCTACCTCGACAGCATGCAACTAATATAGCTCCTAGCCTACATGATACAAAAATATATATATTTAGCTATAAATGTATCACCGTTAGCATGTAAACAAAGCGTTGAATGCAAACTTGATCGCATGTTTCTATGGAAACCCTGGCGCGTTGTCCATCTGTGTAATTATGTCATGTACAAAATTGGTTTGTGAAAAAAAAAATGATTACACAACATTTAGCTACCTCCGACAAATGGGTATCATACCAACGTATAACCAACCCACAGACATGGAATAAATATGTGAAAGTGGAGGGCTTTAGGACCGAGCCCTCTTACGCAAGTTCCCTAGATCATTCCCTAAAATAAAAAACGCGCACGAGAAGGAGGCGTGAACGCATGGTTCGGACCAGAAGACAAAGCATCCTCAGGTATGAACAACCCTGATCATTAGGCAACTGCTGAACATTGGCATGATTGAAGTTTCATACCCGTTGATAATTTTGTATGTCATCGATTGCTGAGGTCCGTTTTGTCGATAAATCGTGACTTGCAGCCTCATTCAGTGGTGTTTATTATAAAGCTTCATTATAAGAGCTTTAATACAAAGTCATCACTTCATATACATATTGCATTACTTATTATTTTTTGTCTGTATGCCCCTATGGTCATTTTTGCACAACTGTAGCTGTGTAGCCTAAAGACCCGACGTTGAATTGCTTTGGATTGATTCAATGTCAGTCATAAATGAGCGTTTGGATCAAGTACGCTTCATCTCACAACCTCTACAAGCAAGAATGTTGAATTAAATTATATTTTAACGTACTTTATCGTTTGTCCGTGTGGTTGGTCCTTTTGCAGATAGGAATGTGAAAATATATCAACAGGAAAGTATAATTACATCAACTTTTCAAAGGGCTGGTAATGTGTCCAGATTTCTACCACCTGAAGCATGCACAGAGCTCGGAAAGTATGCATGGGTCTCATGCATGTATTTTAATCTTGTGCCATGCTTCGGGTGATAGAAATATAAACTCACAAGCAGCGCTTTGAAAAATTGATGTGATTATACTTTCCTGTGTATATATTGTCTCACATTTCTACATTCAAAAGGACCAACCACACGGCCAACCGTTGAAGTAAGTTAAAATATAATTTTATTCAACATAATGGCTTGTAGAGGTAGTGAAACGTTAATGATCCAAACGCGCATTTATGCCTAACGTAGAATTCAATGCAATTCAACGTAGGGTCTTCAGACTAGTAGATGTGATGAGTTTTAGTAGCCAAACAGGTTGTTGTGATAGGAAGATGTGTTTTTATGCAAAGTCAAACAGGTGTTTTTATGCAAAGTCAAACAGGTGAAGTTCCATATCAGAAACGGATGGTATTTAACATAGGATGTTTATCAATGATTTATATATACACTAAATTACTGACGGGGGCGCTGTTTTAAAAACACCGCGCCGCCATCTTGGCACTCACCCACAGTTGTAAAACAGATTTTAGAAGCTATAGAAATGCATTTATTAATATCTAAATTTGTTTTTGACATGTTTTTTATCAGACATCTTAATACATAACTTTTACATTATATTATGCAGGTTGAACACAAAAAATGTAAAATATATAAAAACATGTATCATTTTTAGAAAGTACAAATGTTACTGTTCCCACTACAATCCCTGAAACATTTGAATGTAAATACTGTAGAATTCCATTCATTCCTATGGACGACTGCTTCTTCTGGGGAGTGACAATATGGCCGACCGGTGGCTTCAAAGCCTCTCATTGACCAATACATAGTGTCAACAATATAAATCATTAATATATATCTTAGGAGAAATAGGAAATAAACACTTCTATTTCTCTTCTTTATTTCTCTTCTTTACATCCCTGTTAGTGCACATTTCACTTTTGCCAAGATAATCCATCCACCTGATAGTTGTGGCATATCAAGAAGCTGTTTAAACCGCATGATCATTACACAGGTTCACCATGTGCTGGGGACAAATCAAAGTATATTTGTCACGTGCGCCAAATACAGTGAAATGCTTACTTACAGACTCTGACCAATAGTGCAAAAAAGCTATTAGGTGAACAATAGGTAGGTAAAGAATAAAAAGACAGGCTATATACAGTAGCGAGGCTACATACAGACACCGGTTAGTCAGGCTGATTGAGGTAGTATGTACATGTCGATATGGTTAAAGTGACTATGCATATATGATGAACAGAGAGTAGCAGTAGCGTAAAAAAAGGGGTTTGCCGGGTGGGACACACTATCGTGTCCCACTCACTCTAAAATGTGCAGTTTTTTCACACAGCACAATGCCACAGATGTTTTGAGGGTGCGTGCAATTGGCATTCTGACTGCATGAATGTCCACCAGAGCTGTTGCCAGAGAATTTAATGTTCATTTCTCTACCATAAGCCGTTAATGTCATTTTAGAGAACTTGGAAGTATGTCAAACCGGCCTCACAACCACAGACATCGTGTATGGCGTTATGTGGGCGAGTGGTTTGCTGATGTCAACGTTGTTAACAAAGTTCCCCATGGTGGCGGTGGGTTTATGGTATTGGCGGGCGGACAACGAACACAATTGCATTTTATCGATGGAAATTTCAATGCACAGAGATACCTGCTCCTGAAGCTCATTGTCGTGCCATTGATCCGCCGCCATCCCCTCATGTTTCAGCATAATGCACAGCCCCATGTCACAGATCTGTCCACAATTCCTGGAATCTCAACATGTCCCAGTTCTACCATGGCTTGCATACTCACCAGACATGTCACCCATTGAGCATGTTTAGGATTCTCTGGATCAACGTGTGCGACAGCGTGTTCCAGTTCCCGACAATATACAGTAACTTTGGACAGCCATTGTAGAGGAGTCGAATAACATTCCACAGCCCACAATCAACTGCCTGATCAACTCTATGCAAAGGAGATGTGTCACACTGCATGAGGCAAATGGTGGTCACACCAGGTACTGACTGTTTTTCTGATCCAAGCCCCTACCTTTTGTTTTACGGTATCTGTGACCAACAGATGCACATCTATATTCCCAGTCATGTGAATCCATAGATTAGGGCCTAATGAATTTATTTCAATTGACTGATTTCAGTATATGAACTGGAACTCTGGAAAACCTTTGAAATTGTTGCATGTTACATTTTTATTTTTTGTTCAGTATAGTTGGAGGTACACTCCGCCAAAACCCATCGCCACTCAACTCCATGAGGTGTGATTTACATATTGTGGAGTTGAGAATTCTCAACTAGGCTATAGCCTATACTGTAAAGGTGAGAGTGAATTTGACAGTAACTTACAGCTAGTGGTAAGTTACTGTATTAGAATTACAGTAGGTGTACTGCAATATGAAATACAGTATCAAAGCAAGTACTGTGTAATGACACACCGTACAATACTGTTTCATTGACTTTATTGACTGTTAAAAAAAGAGTAAATGCTACCGTAATCTGAATGGATGAATTAATCAAATTCATTGAGGGGTAGGGGTTTGTATTTCACACTAGCTGTGACTACAGTACATGGGATTGGTGCAAGCAGGTTTACACACGACAGCTTATTAATGAATGTTTGGTGTTTTATTTCACTTACACTTACAACTGGAGGCCTTAACAAAGGCTTCCAGACTGGCAGCAACTACAGGGCAAAACAGACCAAAAGGACACATCAAAATACTCAACTATTAAAGGTTTTCGACTTTCTGCCACTTCATTCTGTCCCCTATACATTTAAAAGTGATGGGGTCTATAACCACATAGGAGTTGGTACAACGCTCTAACCCTAACCCACTAACGGGTGCAACAAATATAGCCTCTTACAAGGCAGACCTCAATTTGTTAATGAGCGGAGGAAACAACAATATCATGCACCCACTAGTGGTGAAAAGGTTTTTGGTGCTCCAAAAATACAGTATTGTATTCTGTTGGATGGAGAACACAGCAATTATTTCCTCGCACTGTAAAAAAAAAAAAGTTACTTGCTTTTACGGTAACTTACTGGCAGCCAGTTATCTGTAAGTTACTGTAAATTCCAAAGAAACTTTAGCTTAACAGTACATTACTGTATAGAAAGCACTTCTTTACAGTAATGTACTGTTAAACCAAAGCTCCTTTGGATTTTGTAGTAACATACTGTACTTAATTTTATTTATTTTTTACAAATATTCAGTAACTTGCAGGCTGCCAGTAAGTTACCATAAACAAAAGTAAACATTTTTTTTTACAGTGCACCATTTACAGTATGTTGCAGTATTTTAATTGTGATAGCTCTCAAAATAACCATATAATTTAGTTTTCGATTACAGTGTAAGTTGCTACTGTCATGTTGAGTGTGTAGGCTGTTGTGGTGTATGATCTGCACGGGCATCCTCTCCCTGACTCGGATCATAACATTGCTCAGCCTCAACAGGAAAAAGCTGTTAAACATTAGAAAGAGATTATGCATTATTCCGATCTCGTTTTATCTCCAGGGATTTCACACGTTCAAATTCTGAAACAAGATTGATGGTTTCAGCCTTTAGACATGTGGAGCAATGTGACTCCCATGCTATTTCATGGAAAGTATGAATAAGACCTAATAGCAAAGATAAGTCAGTGAGATTTGAGGCAAAAAAATACTGTATATATAAATTCACCAATTGCTTAATCAGCATTATTTTGTGACTTCAAAAGGACATGAATTTGCTAAAGTTTGTTTACTCAACAAACTGCTCGACGTGAGCTGAATTTGAACCAGTTTGTTGAGTAAAATTACAAATTAATGTTTGCTCAAAACCACACCCAGCATTATCATATTTCCCAGAATGCTCTATTGCAGGGTTTTTTTCTTCTCAATTGTTTGTTTCAATACCTGCGTTTTTGCATGTACGTTGGTTTAATCTTATGCTACACAAACATAAATAACAATTTTTTTTCTAAACTCATCCAATCTGTTATTAATTGTTGCACCTGATACAGAGATGGCGGTCCCAGTTAATGAGATTTAGGTAGTCTCAATAATCAATATTCCCCACCCTGGAAGTCTTTCTCAATGCAGATGTTTTTAAAATGTCATATTGTTGAATATCCTCAATGACTGTTCCAATAGGAATTACACATCACTGCAAGCCAGTGTAATGTCACTTCCAGGCTTGATGTGGCTTGTACACCAGGAGTTTCAGACCACTATGTTAGGGTGTAATGAGGTCCTCAAAGAAAGACCTTATGTTATGTATTGTCATAGTTTAATTTTTATGATGACATATTCACTTAGACAATCACATGGTGAATGCCCTGGCCTAAGAACCATTGAATACAACAACCATGTCTCTGTCGCTAAAAAAAAAAACACGGAAAAGTGGTGCGTGTATATGTATTCACCCCCTTTTGCTATGAAGCCCCAATTACCAATTACCTTCAGAAGTCACATAATTAGTTAGATTGCACACAGATGGACTTTATTTAAGTGTCACATGATCTCATTATATAAACACCTGTTCTGAAAGACCCCAGAGTCTGCAACACCACTAAGCAAGGGGCACCACCAAGCAAGCAGCACCATGAAGAACAAGGAGCTCTCCAAACATGTCAGGGACAAAGTTGTGGAGAAGTACAGATCAGGGTTGGGTTATAAAAATAAAATATCAGAAACTTTGAACATCCCACGGAGCACCATTTTATATCCATTATTACAAAATGGAAAGAATATGGCACCACAAAAAACCTGCCAAAAGAGGGCCGCCCACCAAAACTCACAGACCAGGCAAGGAGGGCATTAATCAGAGAGGCAACAAAGAGACCAAAGATAACCCTGAAGGAGCTGCAAAGCTCCACAGCGGAGATTGGAGTATCTGTCCTTAGGACCACTTTAAGCCGTACACTCCACAGACCTGGGCTTTATGGACGTGTGGCCAGAAAAAAGCCATTGTTTGAAGAAAAATAAAAAGCAAACACATTTGGTGTTCACCAAAAGGCATGTGGGAGACTCCCCAAACATGGAAGAAGGTACTCTGGTCAGATGATACTAAAATTGAGCTTTTTGGCCATCAAGGAAAACGCTATGTCTGGTGCAATCAAATCAAATAAAATGTATTTATATAGCCCTTCGTACATCAGCTGATATCTCAAAGTGCTGTACAGAAAACCAGCCTAAAACCCCAAACAGCAAGCAATGCAGGTGTAGAAGCACGGTGGCTAGGAAAAACTCCCTAGAAAGGCCAAAACCTAGGAAGAAACCTAGAGAGGAACCAGGCTATGTGGGGTGGCCAGTCCTCTTCTGGCTGTGCCGGGTGGAGATTATAACAGAACATGGCCAAGATGTTCAAATGTTCATAAATGACCAGCATGGTCGAATAATAATAAGGCAGAACAGTTTAAACTGGAGCAGCAGCACGGTCAGGTGGCAATCCCAACACCGCATCGCCCCGAGAATACCATCCCCACTGCGAAGCATGGGGGTGGCAGCATTATGCTGTGGGGATGTTTTTCATCTGCAGGGACTGGGAAACTGGTCAGAATTGAAGGGATGGTGGATGGCGCTAAATACAGGGAAATTCTTGAAGGAGACCTGTTTCAATCTTCCAGAGACTTGAGAGTGGGATGGAGGTTCACCTTCCAGTAGGACAATGACCCTAAGCATACTGCTAAAGCAACACTCGGGTGGTTTTATGGGGGAACATTTAAATGTCTTGGAATGGCCTAGTCAAAGCCCCGACCTCAATCCAATTGAGAATCTGTGGTATGACTTAAAGATTGCATTACACTGGCGGAACCCATCCAACTTGAAGGAGCTGGAGCAGTTTTGCCTTGCAGAATGGGCAAAAATCCCAGTGGCTAGATGTGCCAAGCTTATAGAGACATACCCCAAGAGACTTGCAGCTACAACAGGTGGCTCTAGAAAGTATTGACTTTGGGGGGGTGAATAGTTATGCATGCTCAAGTTCTGTTTTTGGGGGGTTTTATTTCTTGTTTATTTCACCCAAGAAAATATTTGTACATCTTTAGAGTGGTAGGCATGTTGTGTAAATCAAATGATACAAACCTCCAAAAAATACATTTTAATTCCTGGTTGTAAGGCAACAAAATAGGAAAATGCCAAGGGTGTGAATACTTTCGCAAGCCACTATCTTATACTTGCCTCAAGCTTACTTCAACTGTCGTACCCCATCAGAACCCAAAATATGCTTGTTTTACCCCAATGTTTGTAAACAATGTATAGCCTCAACATGGCTTAAACTATAACTTTGATTTCATGCATAGTCAGTCCTTGCATCCATTGCTCTGTTTTATACATTTGAGAGTGGTTACATTTCTCCAGGCCCATCCCTCATCTTTTTATCAAAACAGAGGCGTGGTGTCTGCAGTGTTATTGTTTCAAGTAAGGATTCTAGCTTTAAGTTGATTCAACACATTTTTTTACAGTGTACAGAACATACAGTGCATTCGGAAACCTTTCAGACCCCTTGACTTTGTTATGTTACAGCCTTATTCTAAAATTGATGAAATCGTTCCCCCCCTCCGTCAATCGACACACAATACCCCATAATGACAAAGTAAAAACAGGTTTTTAGAAGTGTTGACAAATTTATTTGCAGGGTAGCCTAGTGGTTAGAGCGTTGGAAGGTTGCAAGTTCAAATCCCCGAGCTGACAAGGTACAAATCTGTCGTTCTGCCCCTGAACAGGCAGTTATTGAAAATAAGAATTTGTTCTTAACTGACTTGCCTAGTTAAATAAAGGGAGAAAAAAAACAAAAAAAACGGTGTCACAGACCCTGTACACAGTACTTGAGTCTCCTTGGGTATGACTCTACAAGCTGTATCACAACCGGCTGTCATTGAGAGTACCATAGGGCAGTGCACAATTGGCCCAACGTCGTCTGGGTTTGGCCGGTGTAGGCCGTCATTGTCAATAAGAATTTGTTCTTTACTGACTTGCCTAGTTAAATATAAAAAAGCTTGACATGCCAGTATTTGGAGTTTCTCCCACTATTCCCTGCAGATCCTTCTCAAGCTCTGTTAGGTTGGATGGGGAGCGTCGCTGCACAGCTATTTTCAGGTCTCTACAGACCTGTTAAATCGAGTTCAAGTCTGGGCTTTGGATGGGCCACTCGGACATTGAGACACTCAAGGACATCCACTCTACCAAAAAGGCCTGATGGGTGGAGTGCTGCAGAGATGGGAGAACCTTCCAGAAGGACCACCATCTCCACAGAGGAACTCTGGAGCTCTGTAAGAGTGACCATCAGGTTTTTGGTCATCTCCCTGACCAAGGCCCTTCTCCCCTGGTTGCTCAGTTTGGCCAGGCGACCAGCTCTAGGGATTTGTATTTCATTTTTTTATTTGACCTTTTATTTAACTAGGCAAGTCAGTTAAGAACACATTCTTATTTACAATGACAGCCTAGGAACAGTGGGTCAACTGCCTTGTTCAGGGGCAGAACAACAGATCTTTACCTTGTCAGCTCGGGAATTCGATCTATCAACCTTTCAGTTACTGGCCCAATGCTCTAACCACTAGGCTACCTCCGGCCCAAGAGGAAGAGTCATGGTGGTTCCAGACTTCTTCCATTTAATAATGATGTAGGCCACTGTGTTCTTGGGGACCTTCAATGCTGCAGAAATGTTTTGGTACCATTCCCCAGATCTGTGCCTCAACAAAATCCTGTCTCGGACCTCTACGGACAATTCCTTCGACCTTGTGGCTTGGTTTTTGCACTGTCAACTGTGGGACGATGTATAGACAGTTGTGTGCCTTTCTAAATCATGTCCAATCAATTGAATTTACCACAAGTGGAATCCAATATGGTTGAAGAACCATCTCAAGGATGATCAATGGAAACAGGATGCACCTGAGCTTAATTTCGAGTCTCATAGCAAAGGGTCTGAATACATTTGCTCTGTTTTCACTTTGTCATTATGTGGTATTGTGTGTAGAATAATGTAATACATTTTAGAACAAGGCTGTAACTTAACAAAATGTGGAAAAAGGCAAGGGAATACTTTGTAAATGAACTATATATATTCTGAGATGTCCAGGTGTGCCTACATTCTTCAGTCCAAGAAGGTCTAGAACAGTAGTTAGGTGACCGAGATTGTAGTGTTTTGTGTGCTTGGTCATCCAAGCCATGAATGGAATACTCTCACTCTTAATCATTACATTGTGCTGTAAGTTAACTACTGGTTTAGGATTCAGGGTTCAACAGATGTTCACTGCTTTGGCAGGAAACTTATTCCTGAAGCCAAGAGAGACAGTAATGCCACATAGATATGGTTGGCTGGTACTTGTTGGCTTCTGGAAGCCCCGATGATAAAATAACAGGTCCCAAGGCTTGTCCTGTGCCAGACCCATACTTTTAGCTATAGTGTTGGTGTAGAGGGGGAACACATCTAGCCTGTGACACAACCTGCCTGGTCCCACTGGATCTTTATCCATGAATATTCTGAACAGACATCAGTACTCTGTCATAGCCAATCAGTGGTCTACAAGGATCAGTGCCACAGGTGTGCGAGAGAATGTGTTTGCAAATGTGGTGTATGTCAGTTTGGCCTGGCAGAAGGTCTAGCAGGAAAGCATTCGATCTTGATGCCATGGGATGTCCAATCCCAAACTGACACGGCCTTCTAGGCAATGTGAGCAACACGGTAACAGTGCACCCCTCTTCGTTAAAGGTCTGAATGTTTCCCGCCTGTACAGCATTGCCTGTTATCCACAGAGAAAGTGATCCTAGTAATCGTGCATGTGTCCTGGGATTGGAAATGTCAATCTTATTTTAGGAGAGCTGATAGTGGGGTGCTGGCTGAATGCTGCATGGAGCACGAGGGGTTGGGATACCCGGTTATAGAGGTGGGGCTAGGGGAGAAGTGTATGTTTGCCTGTTGGTTGGGAGCCAGGAGTAGTACTGGAGTAGTTCATACAGCAGACGTGCACCTCACATCCCATTCAGAGAGTTACAGCTGCATCAAGGGTAGGTGATTTGCTATAGATTCAATGCTGTGGAATCTGATGTTTACTTTGATTTAAAAAAAATATATATATATTAATCAGTGTCGATAGATTATCAACAATATTCAAGTTGTATTTATTCTGTCACTTGCTGGCAAAAAAAGTATTCCTGAATGTGTAGATGGCTTTTTAGTGGAAAGGAATTCTGTTGACAAACTTGTAACCACACTGTTAAGAAAATGGCCTTTTGAATGTTTTTGTACTAGTGGAGAGCTCTCCTTTGTCTACACCCATTCAGCGTTGTGCACACCCTCTTAAGCCAGCCCCACCCACCTCTTTGCATTTTTAAAGAGTGTAATATGGTTTGGTTGCATTATTCAATAGTGATAAGGTGTCCAATCAAACGCATCTTTTGACCAACAGGTCAAATGTGTTCATTGTGCAGATACTCCTCTAAGAAAACCAATGGTCCAAACCGCATGTCTCTATCATAAACTAAATGTTATTGGAGTTTTTACTCTTGTAGGATGGTCAAAATTAGGGCGGGTAAATCAATGGAGGACAAAAGTTTTTAAAAATCTGTAAAATAGCATTGCGTCAGCTAGGCCAGATGCTGTGAGAGAATTAAGGCAAACTGACAGGCTCACCGTTGAACTCGTCATCTTTCTTCTCAAATCAGGAGGACATAAAACAATATAGAGGTAAGATGCATATCAATTTTGAGACATGACGTAGTATTTTAGTATACGCTTTTCATATTGCAAAATTCCTGTTATTTTTAGATGTTTCCTCACAAAAACAAGCGTATCTCTCTGACGTCAACAGAGCTTTTTAGGAGAGAAGTGGGAGGGAAGGCAGGAGGGAGAGCGCCAACCTAGTTGAGCTATGCTATTTTCTAGATATTATTGACTCAGACCCATATTTGTTTATTTATTTTCCCATTTGTCCTCGTTACAACACTACATAGCCATAATGACATTTGAAATGTCTCTTCCTTTGAAACCTTTTGAGTGTAATGTTTACTGTTAATTTCTGATTGTTTATTTCACTTGCTTTGGCAATGTAAACATGTTTCCCTTGCCAATAAAGCCCTCTGGGAGAGATGTATTTTAGTAAAAAAAATACATTTATGAATATAAATCACAGAAAACATGACCCCACTCCACTTTCACCACTGTAGTGTTGATTCTCTCTTCCAGAGCTGCAATTGACACAAACGAGCAACGTAGGCTAAATATTATTCAAACTGACTTCATTAACATATAAACAGTATAGGCCTATGTCAATCACTGTGAAATGCATTTCATATTCAATTCATTGATTTCTATTTTGCTACTTATAGGCTACTGTCTGTAATTTGTATCAATATATTTCATGATGTGTAACATAACGTGCACAATGATGTGCCACATCTGTGATTTGCCTCCTTGGGAATGATCCTGGCCTCCACAAAGTTTATCCCCCCCTCGGCAGGTAATAACCTAAAATATGAAACAGTCATCCCCTCGGCTACCCTCCCTGAGACCGTTTCACTGCAGCCTCCTTATATAAGAGACTGCTGTTGGCTACTGGGACAGTTCAACTACTTCTCTGATATAGTTCAGTGAGTCAAATCGGAGGGCCTGTTATCCGGACCTCTGGCAGTCTCTATGGTGGTGCCACAGGGTTCAATTCTCGGGCCGACTCTTTTCTCTGTATATATCAATGATGTCGCTCTTGCTGCTGGTGATTCTCTGATCCACCTCTACGCAGACGACACCATTCTGTATACTTCTGGCCCTTCTTTGGACACTGTGCTAACAAATGTCCAAACAAGCTTCAACGCCATACAACACTCCTTCCGTGGCCTCCAACTGCTTTTAAATTCTAGTAAAACTAAGTGCATGCTCTTCAACCGATTTGCTGCCCACACCCTCCCGCCTGACTAGCATCATTACTCTGGACGGTTCTGACTTAGAATATGTAGACAACTACAAATACATAGGTGTTTGGCTAGACTCTAAACTCTCCTTCCAGACTCACATTAAGCATCTCCAATCCAAAAGTAAATCTGGAATCGGTTTCCTATTTTGCAACAAAGCTTCCTTCACTCATGCTGCCAAACATACTCTCGTAAAACTGACCATCCTACCGATCCTTGACTTTGGTGATGTCATTTACAAAATAGCCTCCAACACTCTACTCAGCAAATTGGATGCAGTCTATCACAGTGCCATCCGTTTTGTCACCAAATACTACCTACCACTGCGACCTGTATGCTCTCGTTGGCTGGCCTTCACTACATATTTGTCGCTAAACCCACTGGATCCAGGTCATCTATAAGTCTTTGCTAGGTAAAGCCCCGCCTTATCTCAGCTCACTGGTCATCATAGCAACACCCACCCGCAACACTCGCTCCAGCAGTGTTAGCAACACTTCCTTTGGCCGCCTTTCCTTCCAGTTCTCTGCTGCCAATGACTGGAACGAATTGCAAAAATCAAAAAAATAAGCTGGAGACTTATCTCCCTCTCTAAATTTAAGCATCAGCTGTCAGAGCAGCTTACCGATCACTGTACCTGTACATAGCCAATCTGTAAATAGCCCATCCAACTACCTCATCCCCATATTGTTACTTATCCTCTTGCTCTTTTGCACCCCAGTGTTTCTACTTGCACATCTATCACTCCAGTGTTAATGCTAAATTGTAATTATTTTGCCTATTTATTGTCTACATTTGCACACATAAATACAAGCATTTCGCTACACTCGCATTAACATCTGCTAACCATGTGTATGTGACAAATAAAATTTGATTTGAAATAGAAAAATCTTTATTTTATTTTGTGTTATTGACTGTACGTTTGTTTGTAACTCTGTCGCTTTGCTTTATCTTGGCCAGGTCGCAGTTGCAAATGAGAACTTGTTCTCAACTGGCCTACCTGGTTAAATAAAGGTGAAATATTAACATAAAAAGCAACTTCCTGGACTATCACAGATATTGTGTAATACCTTGACTACAAACCTTTTTTCTGTACTAAAGAAATAAATGAGAGATCAGAGGGCTAATAGACTCTGAAGGAGTATATAACCGATAGTCTAACTGCAGATCTGAATTTTCCCAGAAGTGTCCCATTGACGCTTTTTTTTGTGTACTGTGGAGGACGCTGCTGCGTCTTTTCTGCAGGGTGTGGGTGCTGGAACAGGATGTCTCCTTGTTTTGATTTGCTGTTATAGTTCTTCATTGGTTTCAGCTCATCCAGGAACACACAGAGAAAGACCCTTCTCCCTCTTCTGCCCCCCTCCCCCCCTTTCAAATTGAGATTACAGCCACCCAAATGGCACCATTGAATAACAATGGAACTAGCCTTGGACCAGGCAGCAAATGGCCTCTATCAATGGAAACCCTTCTACTTTGCACAACAACCAGATGTTGCAGAATGCAGTCCCTGGAAAACAACATGGGACCAGACTGCTACAATAATAAGAGTTTGAACCTCACTGAAAACCTTACATTCTCTTCCCCAAAGGACACAGAGTGCCAAAACCTTACATCTCCTACTCTTTGGCTCTGAGTGTCCTTTTGAGAATGTCCGATATCATTGTGTTACTATGCTATGTCTTTCACTATGCTTCGTGTACATTTTTATTTCAGATAGTAATAACTTTAAAAAATAATAATAATCATGATCTATGTCAATTTTGGTATCCACGGAAACACAAGGAAATGACATGAACATTGAAACAGGTTCTGTGACTGCACCAAGAAGGTACAGCCAGTTATTCAATTGTTGTCAAACTGTCCATGTCCCATAGGGGACTCCCTCCTGGATGACCTCTGTAGCACACAAATATGTTTTTAATTGATACACATTGCTAAAATATTAGCTTATGTACCACAGACAAGCCATTATTTCCCAACTCTTAAATTCTAGGCCTCGGTCTATTGCCAAGTGTTGTATCCATGCTGTTTTATTGTTAACTACAGTAGCTTTCACTTGATTGAAAATCCCTATCCCAAAACACCATTCCTTTATTCTGTATCATCTGTGGTGTATTTCTTTCAACAAATGTGTTTTTTACAAGAGTGTTGTTTCTGGTACCAGACAGATCTAACGGCTCACTACCAAGTATTACTAATGTTTTAGTCTTATGGAGTTATACTTTGAAGACCAATAATGGACTGGTGCCCCAATCTCATAACTTGTAGTAATAACTTGACCCTCAATTATACACTGTGTGTCTAACCCTGATGTTACCCACTTCTCTATTACTGTCTACATCTACGTCTCTTCTCTCTCAGTTCTGACCCAAGCTGACGGGACAGAGGGTTGAGGGAATCTCCTAGCAGAGAGCATCATGGGAGGAGCCGTGGTAGACGATGAGCCTAGTGATGTGAAGGCGCCAGACGGAGGGTGGGGCTGGGCCGTGCTGGCCGGAGGGTTTGTCATCACTGGGTTCTCCTATGCCTTCCCCAAGGCTGTCAGTGTGTTCTTCAAGGAACTGATCAGGGAGTTCGGAGTGGGATACAGCGACTGTGCGTGGATTTCTTCTATACTGTTGGCCATGCTCTACGGCACAGGTACACACACACGCATGCATACATACATGCATACGTGCATACTGGTATTGTGTATATCCAACTGAAGTGTTTTCCCAATGGTGAGACAGTACAAGAAAGAGTAGAGAAGGTGTCAGACCTGGGCGTTACAACCTCCAGAGTCTACACCAAACTGACAGGATCTTCATGTATGTCATTTTATTTTACTAGGTATTTGTATTAATTATTGATCCCCAGTAGTTCCTGCCAGGGCAGAAGCTACTCTCCCTGGGGTTTATTATTGATCCCCAGTAGTTCCTGCAAGGGCAGTAGCTACTCTCCCTGGGGTTTATTATTGATCCCCAGTAGTTCCTGCAAGGGCAGTAGCTACTCTCCCTGGGGTTTATTATTGATCCCCAGTAGTTCCTGCCAAGGCAGTAGCTACTCTCCCTGGGGTTTATTATTGATCCCCAGTAGTTCCTGCCAGGGCAGAAGCTACTCTCCCTGGGGTTTATTATTGATCCCCAGTAGTTCCTGCAAGGGCAGTAGCTACTCTCCCTGGGGTTTATTATTGATCCCCAGTAGTTCCTGCCAAGGCAGAAGCTACTCTCCCTGGGGTTTATTATTGATCCCCAGTAGTTCCTGCCAAGGCAGAAGCTACTCTCCCTGGGGTTTATTATTGATCCCCAGTAGTTCCTGCCAGGGCAGAAGCTACTCTCCCTGGGGTTTATTATTGATCCCCAGTAGTTCCTGCAAGGGCAGTAGCTACTCTTCCTGGGGTTTATTATTGATCCCCAGTAGTTCCTGCCAAGGCAGCAGCTACTCTTCCTGGGGTTTATTATTGATCCCCAGTAGTTCCTGCCAAGGCAGAAGCTACTCTTCCTGGGGTTTATTATTGATCCCCAGTAGTTCCTGCCAGGGCAGCAGCTACTCTCCCTGGGGTTTATTATTGATCCCCAGTAGTTCCTGCCAGGGCAGCAGCTACTCTCCCTGGGGTTTATTATTGATCCCCAGTACCTGCCAAGGCAGAAGCTACTCTTCCTGGGGTTTATTATTGATCCCCAGTAGTTCATGCCAAGGCAGCAGCTACTCTTCCTGGGGTTTATTATTGATCCCCAGTAGTTCCTGCCAAGGCAGCAGCTACTCTTCCTGGGGTTTATTATGGATCCCCAGTAGTTCCTGCCAGAGCAGCAGCTACTCTTCCTGGGGTTTATTGTGGCTCCCCAGTAGTTCCTGCCACAGCAGCAGCTACTCTTCCTGGGGTTTATTATGGATCCCCAGTAGTTCCTGCCACAGCAGCAGCTACTCTTCCTGGGGTTTATTATGGATCCCCAGTAGTTCCTGCCACAGCAGCAGCTACTCTTCCTGGGGTTTATTGTGGCTCCCCAGTAAGGGGGGGAGGGAATTACGTCACAAAACATTTAAATTAAACAATGCATCATACAACACATTGTTACACCACTACTTTACCACTGAAAATGTACAAAATGTATACTACAACAATATTACAATATTACTATGTTCGGTCAGTCGCATTGAAATGAAACCTCTCTTTTACAAGAGATACCAGGCCAAAAATAGCAGCACAAAACTTCAGAGACATTTACAACCCAAAGCACTAAGCATACATTATCTACATTGAACAGAATAAATGTTTGGGGGGGACGTTTGGTGAAATTGACAGCACCCCAATTCATTTTCCACCATAGATTTTAGATTTCAACTCATTCAAAGAGAGGCTCCTGTAATTTCCTGTCCTTTTGTAGCTCATTCCAAGTGGAAGGGGCAGAGAACTGGAACACTTTTTTATTTATTACTCAGCTCTGTACTGGCCTACACACACCTCATTGTGTTAGAGCGTTGGACTAGTAACCGGAAGGTTGCAAGTTCAAACCCCCTAGCTGACAAGGTACAAATCTGTCGTTCTGCCCCTGAACAGGCAGTTAACCCACTGTTCCTAGGCCGTCATTGAAAATAAGAATTTGTTCTTAACTGACTTGCCCAGTTAAATAAAGGTAAAAAAATAAAAAAATTAAAAAAATATGTGTGTGTCTGCAGGTCCACTGTGCAGTGTGCTGGTGAACAAGTTTGGGTGTCGGCCAGTGATGATGGTGGGAGGGCTCTTTGCCTCCTTGGGAATGATTCTGGCGTCCTTGGCCACCAGTATCATACATATTTACCTCTGTACTGGAGTTATAACGGGTTAGTAAACACACATCTACCTCTGTACTGGATATAACGGGTTGGTAAACACTGGAGTTATAACGGGTTACTCTGTACTAGAGTTATAACGGGTTGGTAAACACATCTACCTCCGTACTGGAAATATATCAGGTTAGTAAACACACATCTACCTCTGTACTGGAGTTATAACGGGTTAGTAAACACACATCTACCTCTGTAGAGTTATATCAGGTTAGTAAACACACACAATTGAACTGTTTCCCTTTTTCTACCAGGTCTGGGCCTGGCGCTGAACTTCCAGCCATCTCTGATCATGCTGAATCGTTACTTTAGTGAGAAAAGGCCTCTAGCTAACGGACTGTCTGCTGCCGGGAGCCCCGTGGCCCTCTGCTGCCTCTCGCCTCTGGGACAGGTACTACACTTCTCCTCTTCAGTCTCCCTCTCTGCAGTTGTAGATCAGTATTATGATGTAGGGAGAAACATGTATGAACACAATGAAAGATGTGTGAAAAAAATAAATACAATGGGGAAATTATATGCTCTTTTGGAGTTACGGATCATTGATATTGTTAATGTTTTTCGTCATATTTCACCCCCAAAGGTGCTGCAATACCACTACGGTTGGAGAGGCGGCTTCCTCATCCTGGGAGGTCTGCTGCTCAACTGCTGCGCATGTGGGGCCCTGATGAGGCCCCTGGTGGGCCCCAAGAAGCCCCAGGTCCAGGAGTTGCAGGCTGTAGACCAAGCAGAAAAAAAGCCCAAACCTCTGAAGAAGCTCCTGGACTTTAGCGTATTTAAAGACCGAGGTTTCCTCATCTATGCCATAGCTGCGTCCATCATGGTACTGGGTCTGTTTGTGCCCCCTGTGTTTGTGGTGAGCTATGCCAAGGAGATGGGGAATGAAGACACCAAGTCTGCCCTCCTCCTCACCATCCTAGGGTTTGTTGATATCTTCGCCCGGCCCACGTGTGGGCTGATTGCGGGGATGAAGTGGGTCCGTCCTAGATGTGTGTATCTGTTCAGCTTCGCCATACTCTTTAATGGCATCACCGACGTGGTCAGCTCACAGGTAAGGCTGGAACGAGTTTTGATTGATATTATTTGGATGGATGTATTTACACTGTATATGGATGTTAACAATACACACATCCTATTTAATACATTTATTGTATCATTAAGGCATTACTGTATTGACCGGATCTCGAGATACGAAGCTATTGGATCCATATAATTAAAATGATTCATCAGTAATGGTAATTATATTTCTATGGTTGTATAATGTAACTAAATGTTGCTTCTCTTTTGGCAGGCGACAGACTACCCTGGTCTGGTGGTGTTCTGTATCTTCTTTGGCCTCTCTTACGGGATGGTAGGGGCGCTGCAGTTCGAGGTTCTCATGGCCATCGTGGGCACCAAGAAGTTCTCCAGTGCTTTAGGGCTGGTGTTGCTCATGGAGGCAATCGCTGTGCTGGTGGGACCGCCTGGAGCAGGTCGGTACCCACAGGGAAGCATTAGGTTAGAGTTAGTTGTGGACATGTCCTTAGGGTTATGGCTAGTGTTAGGGTTCAAACAGGTTGTGGACATGACGCTAGGATTACTGTTAGGGTTATGGCTAGTGTTAGGGTTCAACCAGGGTGTGGACATGGGGTTAGGATTAATGTTAGGGTTATGGCTAGTGTTAGGGTTCAACCAGGGTGTGGACATGGGGTTAGGGTTCAACCAGGGTGTGGACATGGGGTTAGGGCTGAGCCGGGGTGTGGGCATGGGGTTAGGGCTGAGCCGGGGTGTGGGCATGGGGTTAGGGCTGAGCCGGGGTGTGGGAATGGGGTTAGGGCTGAGCCGGGGTGTGGGAATGGGGTTAGGGCTGAGCCGGGGTGTGGATATGGGGTTAGGGCTGAGCCTGGGTTAGTGGTCTAGAACGAAGTCTTCAAACAATCAGAAGCCAGTATAGACAGAAATGACATAAGAACATTTTTAGCTACTAATAAACTGCTTTAGCTAGTAATAAATCGCTTATGCCTTGAATGGATAGGAGGTAATGAACTCTTCATACCTGTATAACCTCTCTCTTCTCCTTTCCTCTGCGTAGGTCGTCTGCTGGACACCACCCATAACTACATGCATGTGTTCCTGCTTGCTGGCTGTGAGGTCATTCTGGCCTCTATTGTCATCTGCCTGGGCAACTTCCTGTGCATCAAGAAGAAGCCAGACGAGCCCGAAGCCCATCTAGAGAATGGAGCCCCCGCAGAGATGGAGAAGCTCAACAGCCTGCCAGAGGGAGGGAAGACTGAGAGCGAGCAGCCGGACGGGGTGAGGGCAGGCTCGGGAAAGGCGATGGAGGGAGCAGAGAAGAGTGGAGGGGTGGGGAACCCAGAGACGGCTCTGTGATAGAGGGGAGATTGCTAATGAATTACGGAGAGAGTGACTGATGAGCCTGATGAAGCACCAATAGGGAAGACATGAGTACACACTCTGACGGAGGGAGGGAGGGATGGATTGCGGTGCGCTGTACGTGTTTGGTGTTGTGTACTTTAATATGCACAGTGTTACATAGTGTTGTTTTTACAGTAACATATCTAGTGTTGATATAGGAGTTAAATTAACTCTGTAGGTGTTAAATTAACACTGAGTGGTGTAATAGAACCCCAATGTTGGTGTTTATAACCAGCTTTGACTCCAATCATTATCATATTTCCCAGCATGGTAAATTGCATGTTTTTTTTTCAAATCTTTGTTTTATGTTTTTGCAGATTAATTAATCTTGTTCTACTCAAATATAACGTGCATTTTTCTAAACTAATCCAATATGTTACCTGGACTTATTGCACCCGTTACTGAAATGGTTGTTCCAGTTTAGATACTTTTGGTAGTCTCCTACAGTATCTTAGTATTCCCAATCCTGGCAATCATTCTGAATAAAAAATAAAACATTCCAAATGTTGGATATCCCACTCTGGCTGGATTCCATTAGGAATTACACATCACTTTACAAGCCAGCATAAATTTACTTGCAGGCCAAACCGTGAGTTTCAGGCCACTCACAGGATACATCAAAATAAGGCCTTATGTAATATGTATTGTCATAAAGAATTCAATTTTAATGATAACATTTGCTTAGGATCTCAGTTGGTGAAGGCCACAAGACTGAAAATGAACAAATGCAACAACCATGTCTCTGTCATTAACAAATACAGTCATGGGTGGTAACTCCACAATTTACTTGAAAGACAACCTGGGAAATTTGAAAATAATGCTTTACACTAAGCGGTTTGTTAATTTAACACTGGAAAGTGTGGACCCATATAGACACTGGAAGAGTGGTAGATTTAACACTGGAGAACTAGCTGTGTACAGACTAGCATGCATACCAGAAAGAACACTAAATGTTTTCTGGAATTGCACTGCCACACACACTTGCAGGAACCAAAGAGCATGTGCACACACACCCATTCAACCTTGAACTAACCAATACTTGTCACTGCCTGACTCATCAGTTGTTGATACAGAAAATAATAACAAACAACTTCGTTTCCAGGACATTTCCACAGTGACGGTATTTGTTTATGGAGACACTCCCCAGTGAGGAGAGATGAACGAAACAATGGAATTCTTCTTTCCTCCTGGGTGACAGTGACTTCTTTCCTCCTGGGTGACAGTGGCTTCCAGTGACAGGAGATCTTGAAGTGACTTATTTTCAAAGACAAGAAACATCTCTGTACGAGAAGAGTTTTATTATTATTTTAAAAAAATTAAGACCTCGAGCTGGTTTCCCAAACCCAGATTCAGCTTAGTCCTGGACTGAGAAGCATGCTCAATAGAAATTCTTAATTGAAAGTGTTTTTTAGTTCAGGACTAGGTGTGATCTGTGTTTGAGAAAGTAGCCACAAAAGTATTATTTCAACTACCCATGTTGTGGCAGGTTGCAGGCAACATGGGTTATTGTATGATTGATGGTGTGACATATACTATTTTATTAAAGGTCCAATGCAACAGTTTTAAAAAATCTCAATATCAAATCATTTCTGGGTAACAATTTAAGTACCTTTCTGTGATTGTTTTCAATTAAAATGGTAAAATAAAATAAAGCTTTCTTAGCAAAGAGCAATTTCTCAAGGAAGAATATTGATAATACTGTCAGAGTGGTCTGAGTGTGGAAGGGAAAACTAGCAGTTATTGGCAAAGAGGTTTGAAACTCTGTTTCTTATTGGTCTATTGATGTCACCAGGCAGGACAAAACTCCATCCCACCAAAACAGGCTTCAATTTCAGGCAGTCTTTTCAAACAGCTCTTACACTTAAAGGGCATTTTCACAATTTCACAGTATTATTCCAACCTCCGTGTCGAAATAAAAACAGAAATCATGTTTTTGACTGCACTAGGTCTTTATGGTATAATGTTACTGAGTTATAAAGGTTACAGTAAGGTCTAGGTGCTTGGTGAAATTTTATGAGAGCATCTCTCTGTGTTGAAGTCATTATCAGTTTATTTCAATAAAAAAGTCATCTTCAGCCAGTAACCTAACACGCACACACACAGTTTCTGATATAAATATATTTTTACTCCATGAACTGAATAAGTTTAAGCCTTATTTTATTACATATATGTCACTGTTTGTCTTCCAATGTAAGGACTTTGTCATAGCTGAGATGTTTGATAAATCACATTGAACTGGACATTTTTATATATATATATATATATATATATACACAGTGCCTTGCGAAAGTATTCGGCCCCCTTGAACTTTGCGACCTTTTGCCACATTTCAGGCTTCAAACATAAAGATATAAAACTGTATTTTTTTGTGAAGAATCAACAACAAGTGGGACACAATCATGAAGTGGAACGACATTTATTGGATATTTCAAACTTTTTTAACAAATCAAAAACTGAAAAATACTTTCGCAAGGCACTGTATATATATATATATATATATATATATATATATATATATATATATACTGAGGGCATTAGCGTGTCACTTTTCTGCTAGAATGCAGTGCTTGTGTCAGTGTTTTTGTTCGGACTGCAGATGTACATTTTAAAGGATATTTCAAGCATTTGTCTGTTGTTTACGCTGACAGGTGGAGTAAGAATGTTGGCAGTCTACAGCTGGGAGTCTACAAAGATCCTGTTGTGTAGTGTTGGTGTATCCAAACTTAACCAAACCCTACACAACTGTCTATCTCTTTAGATCTGAAAAGCGGGACCCCTTAACATGTGACAGGATATGACATTATAGCTAACCCCAGCCCACTGATGTAATATGGAGTAAGACCTATTTTTGCCTTAAACCTGATACAATGGCTTCTGGGGATGCTGTGAAATTGACCATATGAAAAGCTGATTACCCAGTAATAGAATGTATATAGTGGTATTTTGATATTTTCTTACACTGATGCAGTGTATTACAATGCCTGTGATGTCACCTGATAAGTTATCCCAGCTAAACAAAGTGAAGCACTTTGCTCTGCTCTACGAAGGTTGGCTTTGCACTTGTAAAACTGTGTGTAGTCAGTATTGTCCTATATGTTTCTGCATGTTGGTATATTGTATATATTGGTCTGCCTATCTTGTCTGTCTGTGTGAGATCTTTGTATTTATGAATTATAGATCTGCAGACACTTATAAACCACAACCATGTCCACGAGCACCCTCATGGTTGAATGTCAAACGTTCATGTGGATTTATTCAATTCACATTCTTCTGAGATACGGCTGCTTCTTGACGTGTTCCTATGCCATCCCAATAAATATCTATTCTGTGGAGAAAGTGGCTGGTTCTTTAACGCTTGATAGTGAGCATGTTGACTCTCTTTAGATGCTCTATTGGGAATGGAAACACAAACATGTTAGTGAGTGTTTAATCCAAGGCCTACTCTCCAATCCTCGTAGGCAGGATGTGTTGTATTTAGTACCATAGATGGAGGTAGTCTTGGTGGTAGCACAATGTGCCAAATAAACAACGGCCCTTAATCACTTCAGATGGGATTGGCAACTAGACATTGAGATCGGCTTGAGAACCATGGTAAACACACTTCGTAGGGTATCTCAGTCAGCAGAATCATCTTTTTTTGTTGAGGTACAGCACCAGGAGAATGTTCAAGGCTGTCCAAAATCACCCTTTATGGGTCAATGGTTGTGAATACAGGAGTGGTTTGTATTTGACTATGATAATAAATGTTGGAACCTTAAAGACAGTTCCACTGCTAGATGTCATTCTTCCCCTCTTATCAGGGACTCATTTAGGCTTAAGACACCAGGTGGCAGCAATTAATGAGAAAACCAACAGTAGTCCGGACCTTGTAGGGTAAGATTTCAATACCCCTGATCTAGGAGATCATCTCAAACAGGGTGATAAACATTTACTAACTCACTAAATCATCTGTGTGTGTTGAGGTACCTGAGGCGTCCACAAGAGCGCACCACTGCTTCCGGTCTGCAGCCTTGGTGAGGATTCCCCAGGTCGGGTCACAGTCCTTCTTGGTGAGGATTCCCCAGGTCGGGTCACAGTCCTTCTTGGTGAGGATTCCCCAGGTCAGGTTACAGTCCTTCTTGGTGAGGGTTCCCCAGGTCGGGTCACAGTCCTTCTTGGTGAGGATTCCCCAGGTCAGGTCACAGTCCTTCTTGGTGAGGATTCCCCAGGTCGGGTCACAGTCCTTCTTGGTGAGGATTCCCCAGGTCGGGTCACAGTCCTTCTTGGTGAGGGTTCCCCAGGTCGGGTCACAGTCCTTCTTGGTGAGTGTTCCCCAGGTCAGGTCACAGTCCTTCTTGGTGAGTGTTCCCCAGGTCAGGTTACAGTCCTTCTTGGTGAGTGTTCCCCAGGTCAGGTTACAGTCCTTCATGGTGAGGGTTCCCCAGGTCGGGTCACAGTCCTTCTTGGTGAGGGTTGCCCAGGTCGGGTCACAGTTCTTCTTGGTGAGTGTTCCCCAGGTTGGGTCACAGTCCTTCTTGGTGAGGATTCCCCAGGTCGGGTCACAGTCCTTCTTGGTGAGGGTTCCCCAGGTCGGGTCACAGTCCTTCTTGGTGAGTGTTCCCCAGGTCAGGTCACAGTCCTTCTTGGTGAGTGTTCCCCAGGTCAGGTTACAGTCCTTCTTGGTGAGTGTTCCCCAGGTCAGGTTACAGTCCTTCATGGTGAGGGTTCCCCAGGTCGGGTCACAGTCCTTCTTGGTGAGGGTTGCCCAGGTCGGGTCACAGTTCTTCTTGGTGAGTGTTCCCCAGGTTGGGTCACAGTCCTTCTTGGTGAGGGTTCCCCAGGTCGGGTCACAGCTTTTCTTGGTGAGGGTTCCCAGGTCGGGTTACAGTCCTTCTTGGTGAGGGTTCCCCAGGTCGGGTCACAGTCATTTCTCTTTATGTGTATGTGAATAACACACGTCGGAGAGTTAGGTAAAATGGAAGCATGATCATTTACTCAGGTATTACATGTTACAGGTCCCAACATCCTAATCAGACACTCATAATGCACCTGTTTATATATCCTAAATATGTGCCCCACTAGCACCATCTATGGGTTGACATTATGCCCATTATCTTAACATCCTCCTTTTCATATAGAATTAGCTCGAGCACTTCATACCATTGTAATACCACAGTGAAAATACCTATTTACATGAAGCATTTTTTTTATAGGATAAAAAAAAATCATTGTCCATCTCTTAAGGGACATAATCCCTGTATCGCTGGCGAGGTCTTATGTTAGCCTTTGCCCTAGTGTGTCGCACTGGTAGTATATTGGACACTTCTGGTGTCCTCAGGTCCTCTCCTGGCACCTCTGGGATGTTGGGCACCTGTGGTAGCCTCAGGTCCTCTCCTGCCACCTCTGGGATGTTGGGCACCTATGGTATCCTCAGGTCCTCTCCTGTCACCTCTGGGATGTTGGGCACCTCTGGTATCCTCAGGTCCTCTCCTGGCACTCCTGGGATGTTGGGCACCTCTGGTATCCTCAGGTCCTCTCCTGGCACTCCTGGGATGTTGGGCACCTCTGGTATCCTCAGGTCCTCTACTGGCACTCCTGGGATGTTGGGCACCTCTGGTATCCTCAGGTCCTCTCCTGCCACCTCTGGGATGTTGGGCACCTCTGGTATCCTCAGGTCCTCTCCTGCCACCTCTGGGATGTTGGGAACCTCTGGTATCCTCAGATCCTCTCCTGGCACTCCTGGGATGTTGGGCACCTCTGGTATCCTCATGTCCTCTCCTGCCACCTCTGGGATGTTGGGCACCTCTGGTATCCTCTGTTCCTCTCCTGCCACCTCTGGGATGTTGGGCACCTCTGGTATCCTCAGGTCCTCTCCTGGCACCTCTGGGATGTTGGGCACCTCTGGTATCCTCAGGTCCTCTCCTGCCACCACTGGGATGTTGGGCACCTCTGGTATCCTCAGGTCCTCTCCTGGCACTCCTGGGATGTTGGGCACCTCTGGTATCCTCAGGTCCTCTCCTGGCACTCCTGGGATGTTGGGCACCTCTGGTATCCTCAGGTCCTCTACTGGCACTCCTGGGATGTTGGGCACCTCTGGTATCCTCAGGTCCTCTCCTGCCACCTCTGGGATGTTGGGAACCTCTGGTATCCTCAGATCCTCTCCTGGCACTCCTGGGATGTTGGGCACCTCTGGTATCCTCAGGTCCTCTCCTGCCACCTCTGGGAGGTTGGGCACCTCTGGTAGCCTCAAGTCCTCTCCTGCCACCTCTGGGATGTTGGGCACCTCTGATATCCTCAGGTCCTCTCCTGGCACTCCTGGGATGTTGGGCAACTCTGGGAGCCTCTCCTTCCTCTTCCACAGCCTCCTGAAATTGTGAAGGCATGGTTGGCAGAGATCTTCCCCGTCTCCTCATTATGTGTCCTGCCCACACCATCTAGAAGATATTCACAGTGGCCTTCCCATGTGGCCCTCCTATGCCCTATGCTCTCCTGAACTGGGCGCATTTCTCTATGACAAAATGGCTTGTCACACATCTATGTCTTCCTGCATAGTCTTTGCTATTTTCACTGCTGACTCCGCCTTAACATTACTGACTCTGGTAGGGTGAGGACGTCACATGATGGAACTCCTAGGCTTTTGCAAACAATGCAAAGTCTTGACTCGTGAACTGGGGCCCATTATCCGTAACTACACCACTGTCATGTATGTCATATCTGCTAAACTGCTGCTTACAACAGTCGATGATGCAAGCGGCTGTTGTGTCAATCACTTTCTTCACCTCCCAAAAATCTGAATAGTAGTCCACTATAATCAGAAAAGGAACGTTCTTTACTGTGAACAGATCCATTCCCACTTTAGATCAAGGACGTGTTGGTTGTCATGTGGCTGCAGCGTTTCCTTTTGCTGCTTAGGTAGATTAGCATTACATATGCTGCACACAGCCACAAAATGTTTAATTTCTTCGGTCATGTTGGGCCAGAATACTGAGTCTCTGGCTTTCCTGAGACTGGCTTCGACCCCTGAGTGCCCAGCATGGATACGAGAGAGAATCATTGGGCGTAGAGTTTCTGGTACTACCATCCTGTCGCCTTTGTAGACGACCTCTTCCTGCATTGTGAGTTTGTCTCTGTATGTCCAGTAGTCCCTCACCAGGATGGGTGTACTCTTTCTTGTGTCCGGCCAGCCTCTTAGGATAAAAAACTGAAGCATTCAAGAAGTCTTGTCCTCTGTTGAATGAGCTTTAATAGCATCCTGTGTCTGTGGGGAGATGTTTTGATCAGTAGCATGGTTCACATCTTCAACCTCAGCCTGTAGAGCATATACTGTCTCATTTGTCCAATATTGCAGTTGTTGGTAGTGCTGCCCTGTACAAGAAATCTGCAATGTGAAGCTCTACTCCTTTCTTGTATACTGCCTGTAGTTGATAACGCTGAAGCTTTAACATCCTTTGAAGTCACTTCGGGGCAGACAGAAGAGGTTTTTCGATGATAACATCAAGAGGTTTGTGATCACAATGGCTCACATACGTCAGACAGTAATTTACAAAACCACGCAGTCGCTGCACTGCTTTTGCGTCTGTAGGTGGGGGAATTTGCCTCCACCTTCTTGGGGCCTGGCTTCAGGCCTTCAGCTGTCAAAACATGTCCCATGTATGTAATACTGGTGAGCCTGAGGTCTTTATTCAGCTTTAGATTAATTTCCCTTACTCTTTCTAAGAGCTGAGTCAGGTTGTGGTCATGGTCCTGTACTGCTTCTCCCATCGTGACACCACAGCCGTATACCAGGATGTCATCAGCTATGATGCTTATTCCTGCCAGTCCCTAAAGTGCATCATGTTGATAAAGCTGATATTCCTCTGCAGCTGGTTTCACTCCAAAAGGTAACCTTGTTCATTGGTATCTACCATTGGGGGTCCAAAATGTTCTGAGGTAACTACTATCTTCATTGAAATGTACCCTGCCAGTACCCATTTGGTACATCCATAACCAAAAATATTTTTGCTTTTGGCAGGCTTGGCAGTATCTCTTCAATGGCAGGCATTTGGTAATGTGTCCTACATAAGGCTTTGTTCGGGGCACTTGGATCAAGGCAGACTCTTATTTTACCAGGCTTTTCCACCACAACCATGTTGCTTATCCACTTAGTAGGTTTGGTGACCTTCGTAATGACACCCGGTTACTCCATTGAATCAACAGTCTTCAGTATATTTTCCTTCAGTGGAATAGGGATTCAGCGGGGAAGCTGTTGAACTGGTCTAACAGACTCATCCACCACCAGGCGAAGCTCACCTGGCAGAGCCCCCATCCCTTCAAAAATGTCCTCAAACTGTTTCAGTATTGCCTCAGGTGTTCAAGTCTGATGGGGCCTTTTGTTTTTCTTTAGTGCTGACATGATGAATGTTGGTGTTTGAGCTGTAGCAACTTAAGCTTTTCACATGTTTCTGCTGAAAGGAGAGGCTTTTGCAAGGTTTTCACCACTTGGAATTTTAGCACGTTTCCCCATCATGATTGGCTTGTAGTTCACACTCCCCTACTGGTGTAATAACCGAGCCATCATACCTTGCTTGGTTGTGGCTTTGCATCTCCATCCTGCAGTACTTGCATAAAGTCTCTGTAGTTGAGTATATTAACAGTTGAGCCACTGTCTAGCTGGTGTTTGATAGTGCTGCTTGGATTAAATCAGTTACCATTTATCTTTGAACATAATTATTCAAAGTCTGTCATGTATAGCATGTCCACTTCTTCATCCACATTATGATCACTGCATGTATCGTGTTCTAGCAGATTGACAGGTTTACTTTATCTTTATCTGCATACTTTAGCAAAATGTTTCATTTTATTCCACAGAATTAGCATATAACCCAATATGTGGGGCATTTGGCTTTTGCGTGTGTTGATCCACAGTACATGCACCCATGTTTAGTATTTTTCTGCCTTATCACTGTTTGATGAATTGTTTCCATTTTTTATCGACATGGTGTCTATTTGTTCCGAGTGGCATAATTGAGATTCTGTTCATCTTTATTAATTGGATATGTTCGCTTGCTCTACATACATCTATGGCTTTGGTCAGCGTAAATTGGGGTTCGCGTGGCATACTTGCTCTTACCTTTACAGCCAATCACAAGTCTGTCTCTGATCATTTCGTCTCTCATTGACCCGAAATCACATGAATCAGACAATTGACGCACCCTCATAGCATATTGACCAGACATCTCTGCTTGAGTTTGTTCACGTGTTAAAAACAAATATTTCATAAATCACATTACGAGTGGGTTCAAAATGTCTTTGTAAAAGGTCAAGGATTTTCTTTGGATTTGCTCTATCCTCTTCCCCCAGATCTAGGTGACGCTGAAGCATATGGCGCTCATTTTTATCTAAACCTGTAGGAATTTCATAATTTTCCCACTGATCACGGAAAAACAACCAGTTTTGATACAAATCGCATTTCATATCCATGGCGCTAGACACCGGAATTTGACTGACACTGCAGGCTTGTCGTCCTCGCTCACTTGTTTGCGTTTATCCGATAGTGATTACATTGTCCACATAACTTATCCCTTTTTCCTTAGTGCTTGGCTTTGGGGTCACACTTCTGACACCATGTTATGTGTATATGAATAACTAGCGTCGGAGAGTTAAGTAAAATGCAAGCATAATCATTTACTCAGGTATTACATGTGACAGGTCACAACATCTGAATCATGCACCTGTTTATATATCCTAGATAGGTGCCCCATTAGGTTGGCATTACACCCATTATCTTAATCTTCTTGGTGAGGGTTCCCCAGGTAGGGTCACAGTCCTTCATCTCCACTTGTCTTTTGGGTGTCTTTCTCTTCCCATCAGGTGTTCCAGTTTAGGGCAATCATAGTGTTCATGTCTGGTGGTAGACATTAAAACATCCATAAATACAAAAAAAATAACATTTGAAAATGAAAGCACACAGGGTAGTACACAAAGTACTTCATTTATTTACAGTTTTTAAAAGTACACAAATGGGAGATAAAGGAATATTCTTAGAGCTGGTAGTTTAGTTAATTACACATAGGAGGGTGAGTCAGTGATTGACCAAACTGGCCATGAGTCAAACCAGAAATGACTAGTCAATAATGAGGTCAGCATTAAAACAGTCCTATAGAGCTGAACCATGGCAACAGTTCAGCTGTGCCCGCCCTTAAATCTCATCTTGCTTATTGAAATTATCCTCAGAGGTCGAATTGAATATCCCAAACTCTTGCTCCACTCTTTGCTGAGAACCAGTAAAGACATGGCGTGTTACTGCCCAGGCCTTGCCGACGCATGCTAGATCTTACAACGCATCAGCTAACCACATTATCGCAATCAGGTACCTGACGGCACATTCGATGATGTGGCATGCAATCACTGGTCGACGCATGCAACGTCTGAGCAGGGGAACACGACCATCAACTGGAACGTCCAAGGCCATAGCCCACCCAAGAGAAGTGTAAATCGGTTCTTTTATCAGGGAATAGATGAAGTAATCACAGCGGTTTAGTCAACTGCTTCTAGCCACATCAGTGCAGGACCATTTTACTTCTCAAAACATGTAAAAATAACACCAGTGTTCACATGGAGCCAGTAAGTAATTGTGAGCCTTTGATATAAAAACTCCATTCACACTCAAAACAAATTATAGTTTAAAATGGCAGCCATTTAACAGACACTTAAGTCTCTGGGTATCTGGTGTATTTGAGGAACTCCAACTAAAACGATCCTGCACTTCATCTTTGTGGACAGACAAGGCAAAAGCCTGGGAACAGACAATGATTGACAGCCCAAAACAGACAGATTATAGGACAGTGATGTCCCACTTTAGAGCAGCCCAAAGTGAGACCTACGGTCAGAAACCCAAATTCACCACAATAAGGAAACCAAAAAGGGAAAAGGCTGAAACATTTCACATCTTCATTAAAATACAATTTCACAGCCTAGAAACAATACAAATAACAGAATGAGAATGTAGATCTGTACAGTAGACCATGAGGCAGTCTGACTCAGTGTGAGAAGAAGAAACCTTAACAGGGGCCCCTCCATAACACATACAACTTGAGGGATGTTGATCATAGAACCCCATAAAGAAAACAGACTTCAATTGTGGTTTAGAGTTGAAACCCTCCACCTGACTCATACACCTCAGCTTGGTCAAAGGGATGTCCAGTGTTAAAACATGCAAATAGTATATATTACAAATGGCTTTAGAGTTACAGATCAGGGCTGTGAAAACAAAAGCCTGCTGGTGGTCAGAGAAAAGAGGTCTGTAAATAAGTACAAATGAAAAGCAGTCACCAAAACCGATCCATTTCAAATAGAGCCGCAATTATCGATTAGCTCTATTCATATCAGATTTATCGATTAGGGTTATTTAGTAATGTACTGTGGGAGTAGAAATTGGTGTCTATTGATAAAGTGCCATGGATGATAAGTAGTAACCATGGCGATAACGGTGGCGGTTGTAGTCGTTCCATTTGTCGTCTTAATTAAATCAGTTAGATCGCCATGGCAGCAAAGACCACGACCTCTGCACAGACGTTGAAAATGTCTCCTATAAAAAAGGTTGCAGATGTGGTCTGTAGTTCAGAGATTCTTTATCACAACGATTGTAAGTGTTTGGGAGAGAGTACAAGGAAATCAAGGGCGAGCGGGAAAGGAACAAGAGATCTAGTGGGAAAAAGAGAGGATCAACCAGAGAACACCAGGTCAGGAGAGGAAAGTGGTGGTCTTCCGATGGTTTCTGAAGTAGTTAGGCTGGCTGGCAGCTGATTGGTTGAGCCAGGCTTGTTGCTGTCCTCCGCTGTGCCAGGTGCATTGTGGGTATTGTCTCATCGAGGCGCTGCAGAGTGGAGGCCACCAAGGATCATACCAGGCACCATCTGAGAGAAAGAGAAACTTTTATACTTGCAGGCAGGGATCTCTACTCTAGCTTCTCTGCATGGAATCTCCATCTTATCATTCATTATACTTCATTCTCTTCTGCACTTAAAATGTCATTAAAAATACCAGACGTACAATATTCTTCATACGGTTCAAGACCTGCATGAAGGGTTGAAAATAGCTTCATCTTGTCATATTTCTCAGCAGCAGATATGCTGAGGGTGATAGATGAGGGTAGGCAGCGTTGGGCCACCTCATCACATGGCTTTAGTCTGGTGCGTCATTCACGTGTCAGAAAAATAAAACTCAGAGTTTACGCTTTCAGCCGTGGCGAACCTAAACTGTAGCTTGAGGAGAACCTCTGGAGATGTATGAATAACCATGCAGCATTGAGCAGTGGTAAAAGTCAAGGGAGAGAGGGTTTGAAGGACACTAGAGAGTTAGGAGCAGAATAGGACCTAATGCAGTCACATGCTGGAGAACGTCAGACAGGCATCACCACAGTCCAACCACTGCAACAAGCCACTGAGCGGAGGATAGGTCACAGGTCACAGAGCTAGGTGGGGTGACAGCCAGGAATAAGGGAAACACTAATTCCCCACGTGTATTTGTTATCACAAGGCTGGAATGCAGCACTCCAGTTCTCAAGGGCAGCAGTGTTTGATATGAAGACTCACACACTGATCAGTACGCTATGAAAGGGAGGAGTCTGGCCTGCTGAAGTCTAGCTCCTATTGTCATCAGCGATATTAGCTGCTAACATTGAAGCTACTTGTCTCCAGTGATCACATGGTCTCAACCCCCTTTCATAGTGTAACAGAGAGGAATGGAGAGCCTGCAGACAGACAGTGCTGCCCAATAGGACAGGAGACGTGCATCCCTGGTGCTTTAGGACACAGCGCCAGCCTGAGCATGACTCACCTAGTGTGGCCATCGGGCCATCACACGAGGATGTGGCGAGCCTCTACTTGTCGTGATGATCGAAGGGAATGCTATTCTGGGGTTGGGGGGGAAGGAGGGAGAGAGAAGGCCGTAGGGCAAGTCAGACAAGTGGATCTGGGTCTGTAGTATGGCATGCTTACCGTCACACCAATGCCCTGGGAGTGGGAGATAAAAAAAACTCCCATGACCACCTGGTGGAAACGTCAAGACATGGGCAAGGAGAGTGGGGAGATGTTGACGCTGCCCAAGGAGAGTGGGGAGATGTTCAGGGTTTCCTCTCAATCCTGGTGTGGATTTCCTTCCCCCTCTTCTCCTTGTCTTGCTTTGGCAGGCTAACGCCAGGGCCCTTTACATAGCTAGCTGAAGTTCCTCCCTCCAATAAACAGCTTTATGTTCATTCATGTTTTAAAAGATTATGTTGATGTGATCCTGGCCTTACTGATGCACTGCTAGACGTATAGCTACTCTTACTGACATTTGAAGACAGTCAGGAGACATTCCTGCTTCAAGTTTCGACTATAGACAACTTCATTAGTTATGTGTTGCATATTTCTCTGCAGGAGTGGGTCACGATGGGGCATGGTCATATGAGGTTAAGGGTCATCTGGTGAGGCCCGAGGGGGTGACGCTAGGGATGGGGCGAGCTTGTACCTGTGAGGTGGACATGCGGGAGGTGTCCTGGTGTCCCGTCAGATCGGACGAGGAGACGTTAACGGGAGCTCCCCGGTGAAGCCGCATGCTCACTTTCCTCTCCCGCTCCATACCAGACACCGGTCGTGGAGACGTGTTGGCTAGAGAGGAGAAATAAATACTATGCTCCCTGACCATGACAAGACAATAGTCAAGCACATTGTTAAGTAATCCATACATCAAAGTCATCTAGGTGTGCGTCAGAAACACTAACCTGTGTGTGAGGGGTTTAAGATGTGCGTCAGAAACGCTAACCTGTGTGTGAGGTGGGTGTGAGGGGTGTAGGCGGCGCCGTGTCCTGTGTTCCTCGGGGTCGTCCTGAGGCGGCAGGGAGTCCCCTGGCCCCGGGGTTCCTGCTGTGTCTCAGCCTATCCTCCCTGTCCCTCCGCTCCCGCTCCGCCTCCTCTGCTGCACGGTTGGCCCCCTTGGAATTAGGGGCAGTCAGAAGGATAGAAATGGAGACTAGATCAGAAAGCTGCCGCTGAGGTACCATTAGCTAATGGTTAAGAGGACTAATGTGTAATAAATCATGAATATGTTTCATCCTGGTTAATTAACAATTAAGAGGCAGTACTCACAAACTTGAGCATGTTCCAGTCAAAGACGTAGTCATAAGAGAAGCCCTGTCTGTGGAACAGGTTCCTGAACAGCTGTCTGAGGTACGAGTAGTCTGGCTTGTCGTCGAACCGCAGAGAACGACAGAAGTTCAGGTAGGTGGAGAACTCAGCTGTGAGGAGGAAGAAAAGTGTTACTTTTAATCAGAATACTTTCTCATGATCTTTTAATCAGAATACTTTCTCATCATCTTTTAATCAGAATACTTTCTCATCATCTTTTAATCAGAATACTTTCTCATCATCTTTTAATCAGAATACTTTCTCATGATCTTTTAATCAGAATACTTTCTCATTGGGAAGGGAAATTATTTCCCATGTTTACAGGGTCACAGCATGATCTCTTTGTAGAGAGGTGCAGAAAGGACAAGACAAATGGACAGAAACACTCCAAGAGTATATTGTTACATGACAAGCACAGAAACCCTTAGTAAACTATAACCAGGATGGAGTAAATGTAAAAAATCACATTACTCACAGGGGTATCCCTTGCAGAGCACCTCGATGGGGGTGGACATTTTCTTCTCACTGATGCGTTCGTACTTCTGCCTCTTGGTGGCGGCCTTGAGGCCCTGCCAGGGCAGAGAGCCCAGGTTGAAGTACATCAGGACATAACCCAGAGACTCCAGGTCATCACGACGAGACTGTTCTGCAGAGGGAGAGGAGAAAGTCACACTGGCCATGTTCGAATACCTTCAAATAGCATCCTTTCCAGATCTGACATGATCGAAGGAAAGTGCTCCACTATGAGGCTTGTGCTGAGGAATGTGATCAACCTCTAGATGTGAGTGTATGTGTGCGACCTACCTATTCCCAGGTGGGTGTTGATGGAGGCATAGCGTGCGGTGCCGGTCAGGTTCTTGTTCTCGCGGTAGGGGATGTGCTGATGTGTGCGGGCGTCGCGGTACTTCTTGGCCAGGCCAAAGTCGATGATGTACACCAGGTTGCCCTTCTTGCCCAGGCCCATCAGGAAGTTGTCAGGCTTCACATCTCTGTGGATGAAGTTCTTAGAGTGGATGTACTCAATCCGGCTGATCTGGAGAAGAGAGGAGAGCAGGGGTGGCCACTACACCTCCTGGACAGCTTTACTTTGCGCTTCTAATTTGTTAGCAGATTTTATAGCACATAGTGGCCATAACTGTAGAAGATACAGAGGACCCTAATAGCCAGCATAAGAGCTGAGGATTTAATGGTCAGTTGTGTCTCACCATCTGGTCAGCCAGCAGCAGGACAGTCTTGAGGCTGAACTTGCGGGAGCAGAAGTTGAACAGGTCCTCCAGACTGGGGCCTAGCAGCTCCATCACCATCACGTTGTAGTCTCCCTCTGCTCCACACCACTTAATGGACGGGATTCCCACTGTAAGGAATGGAAGGAGAGAGTGATTTATAAGGATGCCCACTGTAGGGAATGGAAGGGAGAGAGTGATTTATAAGGATGCCCACTGTAGGGAATGGAAGGGAGAGAGTGATTTATAAGGATGCCCACTGTAGGGAATGGAAGGGAGAGAGTGATTTATAAGGATGCCCACTGTAGGGAATGGAAGGGAGAGAGTGATTTATAAGGATGCCCACTGTAGGGAATGGAAGGGAGAGTGTGATTTGTAAGGATACCCAAAGGAAATCCCATTCTTTATCGGGTTTAACATGATTTCTTGTGTGATACCTATCCCACACAAGTGCTGTTTCTCTGGCTCTGTGATCTGATGACAGGTTCCACTGAGTCTCTATTCGCTCAGGCTGCTGGCTGGCATGACAGACTCATGTGGATGACTGCCTGCCTGCCTGCTTGTTAATGTGGTTTTCACATCACTGGACATTGGGGGAAGGGGGGAAATAGGGTGAGAAGGAAGATGAAGGGTGTAGATAGAAGGGGGAGATGGGGAAAGAGAGACTGATAGCCACAGCCTGGCCCATGTATAATGTTTCAGACCCATGTCTCACCTCCTCCCTGCATCATCTTGTAGATCTTACTCTCTATGTGGAGCTGTGGGTGTTTGGTCTTCACACATTCCAGTTTAATGGCGACCTCCTCTCCCACTGAGATGTCTGTGCCTGGGGGAGAAAGAGGAAATACTGTCAATACAAATGTATGTAGATGGATAAAGAGCCACCAGGTGTGTTATTGCTTTCAGTTCAGAGTATGATTTAGGCTTATAAAGGACTAGGGCCTGGACAGTTTTACCTGACCAGTAAGGGAGGGGAAACTCATGGGCCTGGCGATGTGCATGCCCCTGCTGACTGACAGGTGAAAAATCTGTCGACGTACCCTTGAGCAAGACACTTAACCAGAGCCATTATGGTTAAGAGTGTCTGCTAAATGACTCAAATGTAGACGGGGCATATACACCAAGTCCCATTCATATCATACCAGCCACAAAATAATGCAACTCAAACAGGTAAACAAACCAACTTTAACATTTCCTCATGAGGAGTACTGCCAGCATGTGTGACCAGAATCCTACTTTAGTACTGGGCCTACTTCTCTATTCTTCTACTTTAGTACTGGGCCTACTTCTCTATTCTTCTACTTTAGTACTGGGCCTACTTCTCTATTATTCTACTTTAGAACTGGGCCTACATCTCTATTCTGCTACTTTAGAACTGGGCCTACTTCTCTTTGGGCAGCTTGCAAAAGCTACAAGTCTAAAAATGCATTGAAGATGTGCACATTTGCTGCTTGTGTGCTAGCAGTGGGAAATGGGAGCTTTATAAATCTGACATTTCATTTCAAAAGTAGGCTACAGTCCAGGTGTGGAACTCTAAGTGAGAGTCAGCTACACAACAGAGCCACCAGCCAGTGAATGACTCAGACCCTCTCCTGAAAAGCACTTAACACCTCCATGAACACACAATAACATGTTGGATGAGTCGTACATGTGGTTACATAAAGGGGGCTGCATTAATCTGAGAGAATTACAGCTGACTGGAGCGTACCATTCCCCTCTGTGTGTGAGTAGGATGAATGCCCTCCCCCCAATCACCTGAAGAGTACACAGGAACACAGCTGACCTGGGATGGAGAATAATCCATTCCCTCGCTGAAATGACATTCTGTCTCTCCCATTACAATAGATAAGAACTAGGCACTTAGGACTGACACGTTTATTTTTCCCCATGGCATAGCGGTTTAGCCTTCCAAAACATGGATGACTTCATGAGCATTGAGCAAATGCAGTGTTTTTTTTTATCCACAAAATTGGCAGTCAAGTCTGCGTGCTCTAGAAATGAACAAACTGTACTTCACGTGGTAGTCAAACTATATGAACTCAACATAAGTATTTCAGTGTCAGAATGTTTCATGTGACCTAGGAGAGTGATATAGATGTATGGTCTGGTTATGCAATCCAGCTAGGGTGTCAAAAGCAAAACACGCACACCATATCCTAAGTGGTTCGGTGCAGGTGGGGTGGGCTGGATGGCCTTATCACTAAACGACTCATTAAAAACATCCACTCAGCCCTACACTCAGTGGTGCAATTTCATTACACTTCATGTCTGTTGAGTTGGAACATTGAGTTTCATTGGACATGAGGTTTCTCATCTGCAACACAATGTATATATTGACCATAAGTTAAACTGCAGCCATGCGAGGAGAAAATAAATCTACTTTCCCAAAGGTCAGTGAGTGTCTCTGAACCTGAATATGCACAAACAGTGCATTTAATAGGACTGTGACAGTAATTGAATAACCCTGTAATTGACATTTATAGATGAAGATAAAATAGCCATCAAACTGTTTAATAGGCCTACATACATTTTGTATTAACTTTATTTACAATGTAGATCAACCTAATCTAATAGCGGGAGTGTTTTAACAATTATAAGCAGTTCTGCTAACTTCGTCTACATCTCCTCTTTCCAACTGTTGTTTGGTGCTCCAGCAGCGAGCGGGTTGCAGAAGCCTAAAAAGAAAAGCTTGATGTGGACTTCTTTTTACACAATGCATATTTTCATTTCTTGCTAGTAAATAAAGCAGTCTGACTATTAATTATTCAACAGCAGTCGACAAGGTTGTTCTGGCTCCTACAATGTGTCAAACGGACAATCCTATCCAAACCAGCGTTGATGGGTCCTTTTGCAGGATGTGATTGTGAGTTTGATGATTCGCTTCATAGGCCTATGTCCATTCATAAAGGCTACTTTAGGAAACTATCTGGATCTTTAAGAAGAATTAGATGCTCAAGTCAAGATTTAAATACTGAAAAAAAGCCTATTTTCAGTAAAGGCCCTTTCTCAAGTCCAATATTTTGGTCCAAATAATTAGGAAGAAAACTAATACTAGCTAAGCTTTCCCTAATTGAATTGGCAAAATTATATGGCATAATAAGCCTATTCCTGTCTATACATGAATAAATAAAATAATTCAAAACAGGCTACTAAAACATGCTTTGGCCACAGAGGATCATTAGCTTCCCCTTAAAAGAAAGATTACGTTGTGGATTGTATTGAATCGCATTGCCTACAGTCGGAAGGAAAGGAAACAATTGCGCGTGCGGCAAATAACAAATAGAAGATTGTTGAGCTGCGACGGTCAGTGAAAAGTACAGGTCAGGCATATCACAAAATTAAACTATTCAATCGCAGGAAAACAAAATTACCATTGCTGAAAAGACAATGAAAAAGACTAATCTGTATTTTAGTTATCAAAATTATTAATTGAGGGAACAGCAGCAGGCCTATAGCCTATCTTATTGGCACCAGTGGAGAGCATAGGCCAAATCCAAGGTGAGTGCGCACTGCGAAAGAAACATATCTGATATAGCCTATAGGCCAGGCATCTACGCCATCCACACACGGCCATGCATTGAAATATATATTTTTGCGAACAGTGATTGAATTATATGATCCTAAATTATGACTATCAAATTACGAATAGAAGGCTCTTACATATGCCTGCAAATGCGATGATGCATGGAATGCTTGATTATAAAAAGGTGCATTTTTAATGGTGAAAATGAGCTTCCCCAAACTTGAAACTCACGCACCGCCTATGTATAGGCTGGTGGTTTTGCGGTTTGGTACTCGTGTTGTTGGCTGAGGAAAAGTACACGTGGACAGTTATTAACATCTTCAAAGTGCGAAGTAAGGATACACATCATTGCATCCTCAATTTGCATGTTCTGTGTAAAATTAATTACCATAATCTAAATGTGATTTGTCATTCTGAGCACCGTGGGTGGACGCCTTTACTAGGTTACGCACCCAATGCTTAGGGGTTCGGTAAATTTCTAAAATGTACAGTCGATTTAAATGCTTCCGGTTGAATGTCCGGCACTACATTTTCTTAACGGAAACCCTTATATGGGCACGTCTTGTTTATGATGCCTTTCACACCAATTGCAAAATATCGTCCTGCCACAATCCGTCAATTATTTATTCGGAACATGTTGGATTTTTTAAATTGATCTTTTTGCAAACAAATAAGCTGTTGACCAATATAAATTATCTGGGACACTGTCATCGGAACATGTTGGATTTTTTAAATGGATCTTTTTGCAAACGAATAAGCTGTTGACCAACATAAATTATTATCTGGGACACTGTCACTGACAGGCCGCGCACTGCCACAGAGGTCTGTGGGTTTGTTGTTTGAATTCACTAAATTTCTCTCTGCCTGTGTTTTACATTTGCAATGAGTAAGTGCAGCAAGGTATCAATTTAGCCAAAGTGATCACATCACACTAGAGCTAGGCTACACGTCGCTCTCGCCATTCAAATTTTCCTGACAGTTCATTGACAATGCTGTAGCCTATTTTATAGCCATTCAGCAAGCAATATGGTCGATCGATGTGTCTCTCCACCAATAAACGTATATATATATATATATATATATAAAAAATGCTGTTCATTGTTTATAGCAGGGGTCTCCAACAGGTCAAAGCCCACCTATGAGTAGTTCACCAAACAATTCTGAAAGTATATGCAATTTTTCATGTTTATCTTAAACTTTCGCAAACAAATCTCACAAGTCAGACACCGCAATTCCCCAGCAACTGACATTATCCCACCCCTGGTTAGCGACTATTGGCTTAAAAAGCCAAACCTAACTATCTGCCAATTTCCAGCAATTTTGCCCGTCTGTGTAGTGCGCGTTTGTGTATCACTGTGTGTAGCCAGTTGATGTGATAACCTGTGTGGGTTGAAGGAAAAAACAGAAACCGTCGCAATTAAAATGTTAAATGCAAAGTAGACTTACCTGGAAGAAGTAGATCATGAGTATGTATACCATTTGTATCTACACTGAACAAAAATATAAATGCGACATCCAACAATTTAAAAGATTTTACTGTGTTACCGTTCACATAAGGAAATGAGTCAATTTAAATAAATTAGGCCCTAATCTATGGATTTCACTTCACTGGGCAGGAGCGCATCCATGGGTGGGCCTGGGAGCCAGGCTCAGCCAAAGCCCCACAAAAGGGCTTTATTACAGAGAAATACCCCTCAGCATCCCCCACCCTCCTTTCAGACAATTCCGCAGTTGAGGAAGCCGGATGGGGAGGTCCTGGGCTGGCGTGGTTACATGTGGTCTGCGGTTGTGAGGCCGGTTGGATATACTGACAAATTCTCTAAAACAACGGAGGCAGCATATGGTAGAGAAATTAACATTAAATTGTCTGGCAACAGCTCTGGTGGACATTCCTGCAGTCAGCATGCCAATTGCACACTCCCTTAACTTGAGACATCTGTGGCATTGTGTTGTGTGTTTTAGAGAGAGGAATTTTATTATACCCAGCACAAGGTGATCATGCTGTTTAATCAGCTTCCTGACATGCCACACCTGTCAGGTGGATGAATTATCTTGGCAAAGGAGAAATGCTCACTAACAGGGATGTAAACAAATTTGTGAACAACATTTGAGATAAGCTTTTTGTGCGCATGGAACATCATCTTTTATTTCAACTCATGAAACCAGCACTTTACACGTTAAGCTTCTAGCAGCAGCAGCCGTACAGAAACATTCCTCACTCACGCACAATTAAAAAGGGCCAGAGGCGCAATTAAAGGGGAATTACACTCAAATCAATTTAGTTTTATTCCAGACGCCCCCCCCCCCCCCAAAGGTTTTCTGATGTGATTTAAACATTGACTCAGAACATCCAATTTTGTTGTTTTGCTAAGAACTGTAATTGCGAGAGAAAAACAAAAATCTAAAACCAGGAAAAATGAAACAGAAAACAATGTGAAAATATCAGAATTTGAGGGGGACAAAAATCTGATTTTATAGCCCCCCCCCCTGTCCCTTAGAGTTGTTTATTAACCATGATTTTACCAGGTATTTTGACAGTGCACTACTTCTTCCAGGGAGGCGTTGCAGGAGAAAAGAGAATGTTCCTATTTGAAAGCTAGAAAAAAAGAGAGAAAAAGAGAAGCTTGTGACATGTTTTATTTTTTTAAAGTAGCTCTCATGCTAGAAAAGGTTGGAGATCCCTGGCTTACAGGCTACTCGTTCAAGAGCTAGAGAGGGGGAAGAGGCCAGTGCCAGCGGAGATGCGTGAATTGTGCAAGAAGGGAACAGTGAAGACAGAGATGCGTAAGTTAGAAGTTAATATATTAATGCACCATTCGTATAACCTATTTATTATACGCCTGCTAAAGTGAAGCTAAACGAGCATGTGCTATAGGCAACCCTAAAAGACAAAAATCCACCAGAGTTTACCCTTATCAATAAGTGGTTGCACAGATTTAGATAAAGCCCTCAAATTAAAAGAGTGTCAACATAACCACCCATTGCTTCACAAAAATGTATTAACAGCTGATCACGAGGCTATGGACAGGCTGATCACGAGGCTATGGACAAGCTGATCACGAGGCTATGGACAGGCTGTGTGCACATTTATTAGCAAGTGCATCGGTGATGTTGTACCCACGGTGACTATTAAAACCTTCCCTAACCAGAAACCGTGGATTGATGGCAGCATTTGCGCAAAACTGAAAGCGCGGACCACTGCTTTTAATCATGGCAAGGCGACCGGAAAACACGACCAAATACAAACAGTGTAGCTATTCCCTCCGCAAGGCAATCCAACAAGCTAAGCGTCAGTTTAAAGTAGAGTCACAATTCAACGGCTCAAACATGAGACGTATGTGGCAGGGTCTACAGTCAATCACGGATTACAAAAAGAAAACCAGCCCCGTCGCAGACGTCTTGCTCCCAGACAAATTTCACAACTTCTTTGCTCGTTTTGAGAACAATACAGTGCCACTGACAAGGCCCGTTTCCAAAACCTGTGGGCTCTCCTTCACCGTGGCCAACGTGAGTAAAACATTTAAATGGGTTAACCCTCGCAAGACTGCCGGCCCAGACAGCATCCCTAGCCGCGCAGACTTGCTGGCTGGTGTGTTTAAGGACATATTTAATCAATCCCTATCCCAGTCTGCTGCGCCCACATGCTTAAGAGGGCCACCATTGTTGTGGTTCCAAGAAAGCTAAGGTAACTGAGCTAAATGACTATCACCCCGTAGCACTCACTACTGTCATCTTGAAGTGCTTTGAGAGACTAGTCAAGGATCGTATCACCTCCACACTACCTGATACCCTAGACCCACTCCAATTTGCTTACCACCCCAATAGGTCCACAGACGACGCAATCACACTGCCCTAACCCATCTGGATTAGAGGTCGACCGATTATGATTTTTCAACGCCGATACCAATTATTGGAGGACCAAAAAAGCCGATACCGATTAATCAGCATTTATTTATTTATTTGTAATAATGACAATTACAACAATACTGAATGAACACTTATTTTAACTTAATATAAGACATCAATAAAATCAATTTAGCCTCAAATAAATAATGAAACATGTTCAATTTGGTTTAAATAATGCCAAAACAAAGTGTTGGAGAAGAAAGTAATATGTGCCATGTAAAAATGTGTGCCATGTAAAAAGCTAACGTTTAAGTTCCTTGCTCAGAACATGAGAACATATGAAAGTTGGTGGTTCCTTTTAACATGCGACTTCAATATTCCAAGGTAAGAGGTTTTAGGTTGCAGTTAATATAGTATTTATAGGACTATTTCCTTCTATACCATTTGTATTTCATATACCTTGGACTATTCAATGTTTTTATAGGCACAATAGTATTGCCAGTGTAACAGTATAGCTGCCATCCCTCTCCTCGCTCCTCCCTGGGCTCGAACCAGGAACACATCGACAACAGCCACACTCGAAGCAGCGTTACCCATCGCACCACCAACGTTACCCATCGCAGCCCTTGCAGCGCAAGGGGAATAACTACTCCAAATCTAAAAGCGAGTGACTTTTGAAATGGTATTAGCACACACCCAGCTAACTAGCTAGCCATTTCACATTGGTGACACCAGCCATTAGGCTGATAGGCTTGAAGTCATAAACAGCGCTGTGCTTGTGAAGAGCTGCTGGCAAAACGCACGAAAGTGCTGTTTGCATGAATGATTACGGGCCTGCTGCTGCTTAGTCAGACTGCTCTATCAAATCATTGGTCATTAATATGGTCAAATCCGGAAACTATCATTTCGAAAAACAAAACGTTTATTATTTCAGTGAAATACGGAACCGTTCGGTATTTTATCTAACGGGTGGCATCCCTAAGTCTAAATATTCTTGTTACATTGCACAACCTTCAATGTTATGTCATAATTACGTAACATTCTGGCAAATTAGTTCGCAATGAGCCAGGCAGCCCAAACTGTTGCATATTCCCTGACTCTGCGTGCAATGAACGCAAGAGAAATGACACGATTTCACCTGGTTAATATTGCCTGCTAAACTGGATTAGTAGTTATAACTAGTGATTATGATTGATTGTTTTTTATAAGATAAGTTTAATGCTAGCTAGCAATTTACCTTGGCTTCTAAGGCATTCGCGTAACAGGCAGGCTCCTCGTGGAGTGCAATGGTTAGAGCGTTGGACGAGTTAACTGTACAGTGGCATAACTGTAAGGCTCTCCAGAGGGTAGTGAGGTCTGCACAACGCATCACCGGGGGAAACTACCAGCCCTCCAGGACACCAACATCACCCGATGTCACAGGAAGGCCAAAAAGATCCTCAAGGACAACAACCACCCGAGCCATCACCCCGCTATCATCCAGAAGGCGAGGTCAGTACAGGTGCATCAAAGCTGGGACGAGAGACTGAAAAACAGCTTCTATCTCAAGGCCATCAGCCTGTTAAACAGCCATCACTAACATTGAGTGGCTGCTGCCAACATACAGACTCAAATCTCTAGCCACTTTAATAATTGGATATAATACATGTATCACTAGTCACTTTAAACAATGCCACTTTATATAATGATTACATACCCTACATTACTCATCTCATATACTGTACTCTATACCATCTACTGCATCTTACCTATGCCGCACAGCTATCGCTCATTCATATATTTATATGTACATATTCATCCCTTTACACTTGTGTGGATAAGTTAGTTGTGAAATTGTTAGATATTACTGCACTGTCAGAACTAGAAGCACAAGCATTTCGCTACACAAAACATTAACATCTGCTAACCTTTTGGACTTACATGGAGTTTAGACCTATTTGTTTAGAAAAGGGGCAGGGTGGAGAGCTGGGGTGTTTTGACTCGTGACAGGCTACCACAGGCAGGGCAGTAGTGGGGGTTATAATCTGATCTGACTTTCTCATATGTTACACACTGACGGTTTGTGAAACAATGACATGGCTGTTAGAAGCTTCACTGATGTCATCCACATAAACAATAAGCTCTTTCTGCCTGTATACACTAACTACAGTAGTGCCAAGAAGCTGTAGAATCATGTCCAACCCTGTGGCTGTTCCTGCTTCAACTCAACCACAGGAGTTCCTACAGACAACTGAACACACCTACAATGAGGACAGAACATACACCAAATTCAAACACTGGATTGGGTCCAGTAAAACCTATTCAGCATTCAACATGGGGAGGAATATTAGGACTACCCAAAGGGAAAAAAAATGACTTCACTCCAGGAAGCATATCAGCATTATAACAAAACCATTACAGTTATGGCATGACAAGATTCAAATTGACTCATGCAAAAAGCAGTAACTGTTCATCGTACCTTATGACAAAGGTCTGTGAGCTCAACCCTGGGGGTGATAACATATCAGAATGTAATTTCAGATACCAGCTGACTGGAAAAACCACAGGGCCACATACACAACACACTAAAAACAACTAGATGTCAACACTTTTTATTTTTTTTTATTTCACCTTTATTTAACCAGGTAGGCTAGTTGAGAACAAGTTCTCATTTGCAACTGCGACCTGGCCAAGATAAAGCATAGCAGTGTGAGCAGACAACACAGAGTTACACATGGAGTAAACAATTAACAAGTCAATAACACAGTAGAAAAACAAAGGGGGAGTCTATATACAATGTGTGCAAAAGGCATGAGGAGGTAGGCGAATAATTACAATTTTGCAGATTAACACTGGAGTGATAAATGATCAGATGGTCATGTACAGGTAGAGATATTGGTGTGCAAAAGAGCAGAAAAGTAAATAAATAAAAACAGTATGGGGATGAGGTAGGTGAAAATGGGTGGGCTATTTACCAATAGACTACGTACAGCTGCAGCGATCGGTTAGCTGCTCAGATAGCTGATGTTTGAAGTTGGTGAGGGAGATAAAAGTCTCCAAACTTCAGCGATTTTTGCAATTCGTTCCAGTCACAGGCAGCAGAGTACTGGAACGAAAGGCGGCCAAATGAGGTGTTGGCTTTAGGGATGATCAGTGAGATACACCTGCTGGAGCGCGTGCTACGGATGGGTGTTGCCATCGTGACCAGTGAGCTGAGATAAGGCGGAGCTTTACCTAGCATGGACTTGTAGATGACCTGGAGCCAGTGGGTCTGGCGACGAATATGTAGCGAGGGCCAGCCGACTAGAGCATACAAGTCGCAGTGGTGGGTGGTATAAGGTGCTTTAGTGACAAAACGGATGGCACTGTGATAGACTGCATCCAGTTTGCTGAGTAGAGTGTTGGAAGCCATTTTGTAGATGACATCGCCGAAGTCGAGGATCGGTAGGATAGTCAGTTTTACTAGGGTAAGCTTGGCGGCGTGAGTGAAGGAGGTTTTGTTGCGGAATAGAAAGCCGACTCTTGATTTGATTTTCGATTGGAGATGTTTGATATGAGTCTGGAAGGAGAGTTTGCAGTCTAGCCAGACACCTAGGTACTTGTAGATGACCACATATTCTAGGTCGGAACCATCCAGGGTGGTGATGCTAGTCGGGCATGCGGGTGCAGGCAGCGATCGGTTGAAAAGCATGCATTTGGTTTTACTAGCGTTTAAGAGCAGTTGGAGGCCACGAAGGAGTGTTGTATGGCATAACACAACTCTTAAAGGGAAACTTCAGTATTTTGGCATTTAATCATTTTATCTACTTCCCTAGAGCCAGATTAACTCGTGGATACCATTTATGTATCTGTGTGCAGTTTGAAGGAATTTGCCAATTAGCGTTAGCGCAATTGCTAACTAGCATCAGCTCAATGACTGGAAGTCTATGGCAACTGCTAGCATGTTTGTAGATTCCATAGACTTCCAATCATTGGCTGGTAAACTGCCTATAACTTCCGTCATACGGGACACAGAGAAATGGTATCCACGAACTAATCTGGATGTATGGAAGCAGATAAAGGGCTTCATTGCCCATCGTATACTGAGTGCAACTGCTTGGGAAAGACATTTGGCTAGCTCTACTGCAGCTAGCTAACTGCCCTCCAGCCCTTGAAATTAACTGACAGATGGGATGACTACTGGCAAACTCTGTTGGGCTGGGTGACTTGTTCGGTCGGTTTGTGAAGTGAACTAGCTAACTTATACATTTTCAAAAAGCCTCTCATTCGTGTTTCAAGCTAAGGTTAGGTAACTAACTATCTGGATGGTGGCCAACGTAGCTAGCGAACGTTATTGGCTTGCCAAGGGGACAATAGGTGCTGGGAATTGACAGTTTGTTTTGGTCATGCTAACCAATAACATATTTGCAAATTCCCATCAGCTGGCCAGTTAACGTAGCTAGCTAGCTGGTTTGGATTAATGTTAGCAATGTAGCGAGCTAGGTTAGCATGTTAGAGACGCTGTATATGGTAGCTAGCTAACGTTAGCTAGCTTAAAATGTTCGATTGACGTTAGCCAACCTACGGTAACGATGTGTAATATTGACATTTTCGTTAGCTAGCTACTCACCCAAATAGATATCTCCAAAAGATCCACTTCCAATTTTCCTGCCCAGCCTGTATCGGTTTCCCACTCTCAACTCCATGGTTCAACGTTATTCTTACGAAGCAACCTTCAGAATGTGTTGTTTTGAGAAAGAAAAAAAAGTCAACCTTGGTGTTGTTGCTCTTTTTGGTTACCAATCCACCCCAAATATCACCATACTTTGCTGGAATACAAACCCCTTTATTCAGACGCCCCCCTCCCCATGAATCCCAGAAGATCAAGTTCCTTCTGTAACAATCCAGTTGTCCCCATCCCTTTTATATCTATATTTTCTTCGGAACACCACGATATTGGTATTGCCTGAAAGCTTAGAATGTGTAGATTATGTTCTAGCTGTTTTTGATATCATCCTTCCCAAAATCAAGAACGATGGAGACGGATTTTGATGGAAGCCTTCTAAAAACGAAAAATAAAAATAGCCTCTTCTCCACTGTAGGAATTTCTTCCACTGTGGACTGGCTGGCTGGCTGGCATTCGCTTGTGACATAATTTTTCCTAGCAACCCTGCGCAGGTCACATTTAAAGAGGGCGCATTGGTCTTTGGAAATTATTCAAGTGTTACTTTGTATGTAGAAAGACTGATACACTGAATCAAAAAATCGAACTAACAACACTAAATACGTACTATTTCATGTTTATAAACAGGACTTCTGCATCAATATGGGCATAACATTCAACCTGTCAACAATGATGGTGAAACTATGAAAAAAGTACTGAGTCCGGTCACACAGCCACTCGAGGGGACAGTTATATCGGTATTTTCTTTGTCTGTATCGCCTTGTTGCACCTAGATGGCAGGATCTAGGGAAATGTACAGACTTGAAATATAATGTAATTTTCTGTTTCCTCGTGTCATGTTCTAAGAGTTAAGGACAAAACATATTATAGAATGTATAGCTAGAATGCTAGGCAATCACACTCATCTAAAAACGAAGTGATGTACAAACAACCTGAGGCACAGTAGGTCACCACCCCATACAGAGTAGGTTGAAGTTGACATAAGGCCTAATATGTCCCAAATGGCACCCTATTCCCTATATTGTGCACTACACTTGACCAGAGACCTATGGGCCCTGGTCAAAAGTAGTGCACTAGGGAATAGGGTGCCATTTCCTTAGACACTGATCTAAGGTGTCACAGTATGTGGTTTCCCCTAATTAGGTTAGGATTTTGGGGGGTTCTTAAATCTAACCCTAATGCCATGATGTCACAGTGGCTAAGGTATATACTGTGACCTGCATTATTTGAGGCCAAATCAGCAGAGAGGACAACAACAGAAAGCAAAAAGATAGGCAAGCAAGGACATATATGTACGAACACACACGCATGCACACGCACGATAAACAAACAGATAGAGATAGACAAGTTACATCAGGGATAAATCCTGTCCTGCACTCCCAGTAATCCTGTGACACAGCCACTCGTCTGGGGCTGAATAGACCAAAATACCCTAGATATACAGGATTATTTAGTATGGGAGCAGGAAAAAGGCCAAATGAATCCATGAACCTTGCATGGCCTAGTTGTTTAGTCTTGGATACTGTGCAGGGGGAGTCATTATTTTGAGATTCAGAATTTTAACAGTATCCATTCTTTTTTCTACTCAGAATAAGATATTCAAACTGCAGAAAAAAACTGTTGATGATGGATGCATGTCTTAGAGAAAACACATATTTCTTGTTGTGGACGGAGCATAATAGAGATGGAAGTAGGTTGATAAAGCTCTCTCTCTCCCAGCGTCTAACTTTTCCTTGGTACATATTATTTGAAGGGACACATCTAGGATAGACACAAATCACTGGGCCATGGGTCAGGAGAAGGAAATTACTACTGGCTCCTACTGGCTCTGTCAACTGCTCATATAGGGACAGCTCATATATTGTTTTCTTCAAAATGGAAACATTCAGTCATTCATAAATTGCCATTACTCATGTTTGCCCATTTTCCTATTTTAATAGTATTTGTTTTCATTTCTAGACTTAAGTTCAAGATGCCTCAGCAAATAAGGCCATTGAGGTCAAGACATGCTAAGAGATGGTTGTGTGTGTGTGTGTCTGTGTCTCAGGCACAGGAAAACCCCCTAAAAACTCTAATAGGTCTCATTGTACATATGTTGCATACAGAACAACAACTGAGCAAAAATATAATTCTCACAATGCAAAATGTCAATTGTATTTCAAACCATTATAAGAATGTCAAAAACATACATTGCAAATGATGGAAATAGGATTCAGTGTCAATAGGACTTTTCTATGGCTCAGGAACAGACGGACAAGCTTTCTCACTCATGACAGAGCTCCAAACCCTGGAGGCCACGCCCACTAATCTGAAGAGTGTTTGTGATTTTTGTGATTGGTCGCATATGGACCAATCCCTGAAATTGTTAGGGGCACTATTTATGTGGTTTGGCCCCTCAGACGGCAGCTCTTGATGTTTGGATTATGTCATTTGGACTGCACGTGTTTCACAATACACGGAGCAGGAGGGACGAGAAAGAACAGAGATCGAAAAGTATTGTGTAGTTGTATAATGAAGTTCAGCAGAGAAACATGCAGGAAAGATTTGATCATGACTTTGTTATTACAATGTTTCTAGGTATTTTGCTTATTCTGATTTAATGTTCAATAAAATTATTTATTTCTGTAATAAAATTATTTATTTGTGTAGCCTAAATATTTTAATTGGACAGCAAAGCTAATTGTTTTTCTTTCTTTGATAAATGTCAACAAACAAAAGCTAATAAATAGCCTACAAAGTCACTCACGTTTGTGTTGGCGTCTTTATGTGGAAACTACAGGAGGTTGAATTGGGGACGGGCTTGTGGTAATGGCTGCAGCAGAAGTAGTGGAGTGATATGTGTTTGATGCCATTCCATTAACCCCGTTCCAGCCATTATTATGAAATGTCCTCCCCTCAGCCGCCTCCATTAGTGGAACTACATTCCCATTGACCCAAGACAACGGTACTATAAAACCCCTTACAATTAGCTAGTGCATGCACAAGTACACACACGACTGCTGCATGTTAGAACCCAGCCTGCTGGTAAGCCTGCTGCCTGCCTGCCAATGTGAGGTAAACTAATCCAATCATAGCAGGTACATTCAGCACTTCCACTCTTATGAAAACAATATGCTGACATGTAATCTATACCTATGACAGCCGAATGACTCTAGGACATAGGCCCATATTCATGTCTAGACACCTGTTATGGATCACACCAGTACTGTTGAATAACTTGTTAACCTTTCAAAATAAAACTTCTCAAAAACACTTTTTAGAGTGTGTCCTGTCTACCGAGTTCACTTTGTAGCCATGCAGTTAAGTGGTGTGTTCATGTTGTGACTGTACAGATGGATTGTTCATGGCATGGTTTCCCAACCCCCCCATATACTAAAATAAACTAATGTTAAAAATAAAATAAAAAGTAACACAAAATTACATAACAATAACGAGGCTGTATACAGGGGCTACCGGTACCGAGTCAATGTGAGGGGGTACAGGTTAGTCGAGGTAATTTGTACATGTAGGTAGGGGTAAAATGACTATGCATAGATACAGTGGATTCAAAAAGTATTCAGACCCCTTGACATTAAAAAAATGTTGTTACATTACAGCCTTGTTCTAAAATGTTATATATATATTTTTAAATCCTCATCAACCTACACACAATATCCCATAATGACAAAGTGAAAACAGGTGTTCAGAATGTTTTGAAAATTTATCAAATCTATAAAACAGAAATCCCTTATTTACATAAGTATTCAGACCCTTTGCTATGAGATTCAAAATTGAGCTCCTGTTTCTATTGCTCATCCTTGAGATGTTCCTACAACTTGATTGGAGTCAACTTGTGGTAAATTAAATTGATTGGACATGATTTAGAAAGGCACACACCTGTCTATATAAGGTCCCACAGTTGACAGTGCATGTCAGAGCAAAAACCAGGCCGTGAGGTCGAAGGAATTGTCCATAGAGCTCTGAGACAGGATTGTGTCGAGGCACAGATCTGGGGAAGGGTACCAAAACATTTCTGCAGCATTGAAGGTCCCCAAGAACACAGTGGCCTCCATCATTCTTAAATGGAAGAAGTTTGGAACAACCAAGAATCTACCTAGAGCTGGCCGCCCGGCCAAACTGAATAATAGGGGGAGAAAGGCCTTTGTCAGGGAGGTGACCAAGAACCTGATGGTCACTCTGACAGAGCTCTATAGTTCCACTGTTGAGATGGGAGAACCTTCCAGAAGGACAACCATCTCTGCAGCACTTCACCAATCAGGCCTTTCTAAGAGAGTGGCCAGACGGAAGCCATTCCTCAGTAAAAGGTACATGACCGCCTGCTTGGAGTTTACCAAAAGGCATCAATAGACTCTCAGACCATGAGAAACAAGATTCTCTGGTCTGATGAAACCAAGATTAAACTATTTGGCCTGAATCCCAAGCATCACATCTGGAGGAAACCTGGAACCATCCCTACAGTGAAGCATGGTGGTGGTATTATAATGCTGTGGAGATGTTTCTCAGTGGCAGGGACTGGGAGACAAGTCAGAATCGAGGCAAAGATGAACAGAGCAAAGTACAGAGAGATCCATGATGAAAACCTGCTCCAGAGCGCTCAGGACCTCAGACTGGGGCGAAGAGGACAATGACCCTAAGCACACATTCAAGACAATGCAGGAGTGGCTTCGGTACAAGTCTCTGAATGTCCTTGCGTGGCCCAGCCAGAGCCCGGACCTGAACCCGATCGAACATCTCTGGAGAGACCTGAATATAGCTGTGCAGCGTAGCTCCCTATCCAATCTGACAGAGCTTGAGAGGATCTGCAGAGAAGAATGGGAGAAAGTCCCCAAATACAGATGTGCCAAGCTTATAGCGTCATACCCAATTAACCTGTTTTTCCTTTGTGATTATGGGGTATTGTGTGTAGATTGATGAGGGAAAAAAACAATTTCAGCAATTTTAGAATAAGGCTGTAACATAACAAAATGTGGAAAAAGTCAAGGGGTCTGAAAACTTTCCGAATGCGCTGTATATTTAAACTCCCAGTAATTTATTTATTTAACGTTTCGGCATCACTGTCTTCTTCAGGGTAATGAATGCTTGAACCAGGTTATGTAGACAAACAGTGGAATTAGTGCAACCAATGACAATAGTGAGGGGTGTGTCATAATTATTAAGTCAATTAGAATGAATTGAGTGAAACTGTTAAAAGACAATAGTTTACAGCATATAGAATATATTAGGCTATTGTTATCATACATTGTACATAATATTAGCATCAACATTCATTATTGTTTAACTACATTTGACATATATATTTAATTGTTTCCAATTGCATTACATTTTTGTTGCATATAATCTTTTAGTTCAACCATAATGAATAATGAGCATCATCAACAGGGGGAACATATTGGGTGTACGCTGATGAGCTGTAGAAAGAATATATTTATTTATAAAACGTGTTCATAAAGAAGAGAGAAGAAACAACTATTATGCAGTGTCCACAAGGCTTTTGTAATTATTTGTATGTAGAAAAACTCTTTAGTATCACAATCGTGCCAAATCATCTGTAGAAGCGGAATGTGTACAGGGCGATAGTAGCGGTTAGTGGTGGCCACTGGACGGTCACTCACAGGACCACTTGAGCAGGGAAACGAGGAGCAGAGAAAACAGTCACAGTCTGTGTCTGAAATGGCACCCTATTCCTTATATAGTGCACTACGTTTGTCCAGGGCCAGGTCAAAAGTAGTGCACTATATAGAACTTGGGCGCCATTTAAGACAAAGTCACAAACAGAAGAGTAAAAGTCATAGACAGAAGATCTTTGGGGTCTGTGATGGTGAGGTCTTAGGGCATCATCCACCTTACTTACTAGTGATCAGCACGAGGAAAAGCTAGGTCTCTGGGTTCAATGTACAGCCAGTGTGGAAGTCACAGGTCACAGGCCAGAGGACAAAAGGGGGCTCAATGCCCCACTGGGCTGTGGGTCAATCAGGAGCATGAAGGTGGAGATTGGAAGTCCAGCTTTCTCCAGTCCATCTAGTCCAGTCAACATTCTCAGGGTCAGCTGGTCAGGGTAGTGCTGGTATTGGGAAGTCCTGTGTAAGAAAACCCTGGGTCATGATCATTAGGCACCAAACTGAAGAAAACAGGAAGGGACTACCTGGACTCATTTTTGTTTTCCATTGCAAAAATGTCCATTCTATGCCCTAATGAACATAACCCAGGAGAAGTAGGCCTTTAGGCCCTCAGTGCCTGCGGGTGCGCTGACTTCCGGTGCCCGTGGTGTAGAGCATGGGCTGGCGCAGCTGAGACACACGCTTCAGGTTGCTCAGGTGGACTGGGGAGGACTCTGTGATGGGGCCTGTAAAAAGCATGAGTCAAAATCTGTATACAGAGCCCTGTTTAAGAACTGTGTGTTGATATATTTAATTAGCTACACTGTGAGGAGATATTCAAGGGCAATGAATCCAATTTGTCCTGATGGTAGTGCAGTGGACGCCATAAGGCTTGAACCACACCATGGTTGCATGCAGTAATATTATTTTTAATGTGGAGGTGTGGGTAAAAGGAGGCTGACCTGTTTGGTGGTTGTTGTGTGGCAGCCGGACTTTGGTGAGAGAAGGGACCCCCCTGTGCTGGGGACGTAAAAGGGGGGCCTGGGGCTGCCCGTTGATGTGGAGGTGGGGGTCTGACGTGCTGCCCAACGGGCGTATACGCTGGGCTGCCGTTGTCTTAGACTGATACAGCTGAGCAGGAGGAGGGCAGGGGTAGTGTGTTAAGGCTGATATCGTGTAGGCTATGTACTGGAGCCGCTTCATTATGTCTATGTAATTGTCAAATCTATCAATCACACCTGCTGATGACTATACTAACATAAAGTCCTGAATCATTAGATACTACTCAGGGAGCTAGATAATGAACACTACTCACTGCTTGACCTGTGACCTCGAACGAGCGGGAGCGTCTCTTCCGGGAGTGAGCCTCGAAGTCCTGCTCGCGGAGGGAGAGGTTTGGGTTCTTGGAGGCCGGCTGGCAATTATGTGGGCGTGTCCAGGTGCCCTGGGAGACAGGCCCCTCCCCCGTGCTGCTGGATAAGTTTTCATCTGAGGTGTCGTGGCGGGGCTCGGGGCTGGGCTGCCGGCTGCGGAGCAGGGCCAGGCCCCTAGGGGGCGCCTCATTCGGAGACAGGATGCTCTTGTGCTTCTTGGGGTCCAGGGGTGAGGGAGGAGGGGGCAGTCGCAGGGCATCCACTTCCAGGGCTTTGGAGCGGCGGCGAGCAGCCTTCACTGCAATGTTGTGAACCCCTTTGAGGATCTGCTGCCTCTCTGTTGAATCAAATCAAATGTATTTATAAAGCCCGTCTTAGATCAGCTGATATCTCAAAGTGCTGTACAGAAACCCAGCCTAAAACCCCAAACAGTAAGCAATGTAGGTGTAGAATCAAAGGAGACTATGATCTCATCTAGTACACCAACATCCTGACCTAAGATAAGATAATAAAATGTAAATGTTATTGTCCCCCACTGTCCCTGGCTATATTCTGTAATCCATGAATTTGTGGTCCGTGCAGTTCTTCCTATCCTGTATCTCTCCTGTCTGCTGTTGCCCCTGGAGGTCTCTTACCCTTTTGTGTGAGGGGGTCATCCTGGCCCGTCTCGCTGCTCTCAGGGGAGGAGTCCAGGTGACTGCTGACACTGTGGCTGAGGTGGCTGTAGTTCAGAGTTGTCTCTAGGGCCAATGGCTGCAGCTGGAGAGGACAGAAGAGAAGGGACATGTGGCATTATACTCACACTCTCATAGGGAAGTATGCAGATATGTAACCTGGTAGAAATCTAGCCCTGATATGGCTGTACCCTGAATTACTATGGTGTCTCCACAGGTGTAATGACAGGAGCTGCATCAGGCCTAGTAGATATCCACAGTGTGGATGGTACTGTGTTCTCACCTCTCTGTTCCCCTGGCCGTTGATGTGGATGGGAGGAGGGGTCAACACAGCAGAATGTTTCATCTGCCTGGCATGGGGACTGCCCTTAAACACATGGTTGTTGTCTCTGTGAGAGGGAGAGGGACGGAGTTGGGGAGGGAGAGAGAGAGACAGCACGAGAGGGAGAAAGATCGATAGAGAGAAAGATCGTCAGTTCAACTAATGTCCTTCCTAAAAAGGATAAGATGGAGGGTTTCTTCTTCCTAAACCAAACACCACCCCTCTCACTCTTTCACTCACTCTCCCATCCCCATTCTCCCTCCCTCCCTCTCCCACCCTCTCCCTCCCTCCGTCCTCTTACCCTTCAGGTTCAGGTAGGATGGGTGGCAGGGTGTGTCTGCGGGTCTTGGCCCGGCCATGCCTGGTCTCTGAGCCCATGGTGCGAACGCTCTCCTGGTCTGAGTCCACGTCCTGCACCGGGTCACGACTTCGGCTGGGCAGAGTGATCTTGGGCAGGGAGCCCTCCTGTAGACAACATATGGTACAGGGAGAAGGATATGTTTATATGTCGGAATTGTGTGTCTCTGTGCTTGATCTTGATTTAAATCTCAATCACGTTCTGTTGTCTACCTTGAGTGTGCTCCCGCTGACCTTGTCCAGGGATCTGTCCAGGTTCCTCTCATCCAGCTCTCTCATGTACACCCAATACAGCTCCTGAAGGTGGGGGGGCACCAGGAGTCTGTGGTCTGCAACAACACAAAACAGGTAAGAATACTATTTACACTACAACACAGGTCAGAAGACTATTCACACTACAACACAGGTTAGAATACTATTCACACTACAACACCGGTTAGAAAACTATTCACACTACAACACAGGTTGGAATACTATTCACACTACAACACAATACAGGTTAGTACACTATTCACACCACAACACAACACAGGTCAGAAAACTATTCACACTACAACACAAAACAATACAGGTTAGAATACTATTCACACTGCAACACATGTCAGAATACTATTCACACTACAACACAGGTTAGAATACTATTCACACTACAACACAATACAGATTAGAATACTATTCAAAATTCAACACAACACAGTTCAGAATACTATTCACACTACAAGACAACACAATACAGGTTAGAATTATATTCACACCGCAACACAGGTTAGAATACTATTCACAATACAACAAAATACAGGTTAGAATACTATTCACACTACAACACAACACAATACAGGTTAGAATATGATTCACAATACAACACAACACAGGTCAGAATACTATTCACACTACATCACAGGTCAGAATACTATTCACACTACAACACAGGTTAGAATACTCCTCACACTACAACACAGGTTAGAATACTATTCACACTACAACACAACACAATACAGGTCAGAATACGATTCACACTACAACACAGCTTAGAACACTATTCCCACTACAACACAGGTTAGAATACTATTCAAAATTCAACACAACACAGGTCAGAATACTATTCACACTACAACACAACACAATACAGGTTAGAATTCTATTCACACCACAACACAGGTTAGAACACTATTCACAATACAACACAATACAGTTTAGAATACAATTCACACTACAACACAACACAGGTTAGAATACTATTCACACTACAACACAATACAGGTTAGACTACTATTCACACTACAACACAGGTTAGAATACTATTCACACTACAACGCTGGTTAGAATATTTTCACACTACAACACAACACAATACAGGTTAGAATATGATTCGCACTACAACAACACAGGGCAGAATACTATTCACACTACAACACAGGTCAGAATACTATTCACACTACAACACAGGTCAGAATACTATTCACACTACAACACAACACAATGCAGGTGGAATTCTATTCACACCACAACACAGGTTAGAACACTATTCACAATACAACACAATACAGTTTAGAATACAATTCACACTACAACACAACACAGGTTAGAATACTATTCACACTACAACACAATACAGGTTAGACTACTATTCACACTACAACACAGGTTAGAATACTATTCACACTACAACATAACACAATAGAGGTTAGAATACTATTCACACTTCAACACAATACAGGTTAGAACACTATTCACACTCCAACACAACACAGGTAGGAAAACTATTCACACTACAACACAGTACAACACAGGTTGGAATACTATTCACACTACAACACAACACAGGTTAGAAAACTATTCACACTAAAACACAATACAGGTTAGAATACTATTCACACTACAGGTTAGAATACTATTCACACTACAACGCTGGTTAGAATATTTTCACACTACAACACAACACAATACAGGTTAGAATACGATTCACACTACAACAACACAGGGCAGAATACTATTCACACTACAACACAGGTCAGAATACTATTCACACTACAACACAGGTCAGAATACTATTCACACTACAACACAGGTCAGAATACTATTCACACTACAACACAGGTCAGAATACTATTCACGCTACAACACAAAACAATACAGGTTAGAAAATTATTCACACTACAACAAAATACAGGTCAGAAAATTATTCATACTACAACACAACACAATAGAGGTTAGAATACGATTCACACCACAACACATGTTAGAATACTATTCACAATACAACACAATACACAACACAATACAGGTTAGACTACTATTCACACTACAACACCGGTTAGAATACTATTCACAATACAACACAATACACAACACAATACAGGTTAGACTACTATTCACACTACAACACCGGTTAGAATACTATTCACAATACAACACAATACACAACACAATACAGGTTAGACTACTATTCACACTACAACACCGGTTAGAATACTATTCACAATACAACACAATACACAACACAATACAGGTTAGACTACTATTCACACTACAACACCGGTTATAATACTATTCACACTACAACACAACACAGGTCAGAATACTATTCACACTACAACACAGGTCAGAATACTATTCACACTACAACACAACACAGGTTAGAATACAATTCACACTACAACACAACACAGGTTAGAATATGATTCACACTACAACAACACAGGTCAGAATACTATTCACACTACAACACAGGTCAGAATACTATTCACACTACAACACAGGTCAGAATACTATTCACGATACAACACAAAACAATACAGGTTAGAAAATGATTCACATTACAACACAATACAGGTCAGAAAATTATTTATACTACTACACAACACAATAGAGGTTAGAATACGATTCACACTACAACATAACACAATACAGGTCAGAATACGATTCACACTACAACACAACACAATACAGGTCAGAATACGATTCACACTACAACACAGCTTAGAACACTATTCCCACTACAACACAGGTTAGAATACTATTCAAAATTCAACACAACACAGGTCAGAATACTATTCACACTACAACACAACACAATACAGGTTAGAATTCTATTCACACCACAACACATGTTAGAATACTATTTATAATACAACACAATACACAACACAATACAGTTTAGAATACAATTCACACTACAACACAACACAGGTTAGAATACAATTCACACTACAACACAACACAGGTTAGACTACTATTCACACTACAACACAGGTTAGACTACTATTCACACTACAACAACACAGGTCAGAATACTATTCACACTACAACACAATACAGGTTAGACTACTATTCACACTACAACACCGGTTAGAATACAATTCACACTACAACACAACACAGGTCAGAATACTATTCACACTACATCACAACACAGGTTAGAATATGATTCACACTACAACAACAAAGGTCAGAATACTTTTCACACTACAACACAACACAGGTTAGAATATGATTCACACTACAACAACACAGGTCAGAACACTATTCACACTACAACACAGGTCAGAATACTATTCACGATACAACACAAAACAATACAGGTTAGAAAATGATTCACATTACAACACAATACAGGTCAGAAAATTATTTATACTACTACACAACACAATAGAGGTTAGAATACGATTCACACTACAACATAACACAATACAGGTCAGAATACGATTCACACTACAACACAACACAATACAGGTCAGAATACGATTCACACTACAACACAGCTTAGAACACTATTCCCACTACAACACAGGTTAGAATACTATTCAAAATTCAACACAACACAGGTCAGAATACTATTCAAACTACAACACAACACAGTACAGGTTAGAATTCTATTCACACCACAGGTTAGAACACTATTCACAAAACAACACAATACAGTTTAGAATACAATTCACACTACAACACAGGTTAGAATACTATTCACACTACAACACAATACAGGTTAGACTACTATTCACACTACAACACAACACAGGTTAGAATACTATTCACACTACAACACAATACAGGTCAGAATAATATTCACACTACAACACAGGTCAGAATACTATTCATACTACAACACAGGTCAGAATACTATTCACACTACAACACAGGTTAGAATACTATTCACACTACAACACAGGTCAGAATACTATTCACACTACAACACAACACAGGTTAGAATACAATTCACACTACAACACAGGTCAGAATACTATTCACACTACAACACAACACAGGTCCGAATACTATTCACACCACAACACAGGTCCGAATACTATCCACACCACACCACAACATCGGTTAGAATACTACTCACACTACAACACAGGTTAGAATACTATTCACACTACAACACAACACAATAGAGGTTAGAATACTATACACACTACAACACAATACGGGTTAGAACACTATTCACACTACAACACAACACAGGTCGGAAAACTATTCACACTACATCACAGGTCAGAATACTATTCAAAATTCAACACAACACATGTCAGAATACTATTCACACTACAACACAACACAATACAGGTTCGAATTCTATTCACACCACAACACAGGTTAGAATACTATTCACAATACAACACAATACAGGTTAGAATACTATTAACACTACAATACAGGTTAGAATACAAATCACAATACAACACAACACAGGTCAGAATACTATTCACACTACAACACAACACAGGTCCGAATACTATTCACACCACAACACAGGTCCGAATACTATCCACACCACACCACAACATCGGTTAGAATACTACTCACACTACAACACAACACAGGTTATAATACTATTCACACTACAACACAACACAATAGAGGTTAGAATACTATACACACTACAACACAATACGGGTTAGAACACTATTCACACTACAACACAACACAGGTCGGAAAACTATTCACACTACATCACAGGTCAGAATACTATTCAAAATTCAACACAACACAGGTCAGAATACTATTCACACTACAACACAACACAATACAGGTTCGAATTCTATTCACACCACAACACAGGTTAGAATACTATTCACAATACAACACAATACAGGTTAGAATACTATTAACACTACAATACAGGTTAGAATACAAATCACACTACAACACAACACAGGTCAGAATACTATTCACACTACAACACAATACAGGTTAGACTACTATTTACACTACAACACCGGTTAGAATACTATTCACACTACAACACAACACAGGTCAGAATACTATTCACACTACATCACAGGTCAGTATACTATTCACACTACAACACAACACAGCTTAGAACACTATTCACACTACAACACAATACAGGTTAGAATACCATTCACACTACATGTTAGAATACTATTCACACTACCGGTTAGAATACTATTCACACTACAACGCTGGTTAGAATACTTTTCACACTACAACACAATACAGGTTAGAATACGATTCACACTACAACACAACACAGGTTAGAATACGATTCCCACTACAACAACACAGGTCAGAATACTATTCACACTACAACACAGGACAGAATACTATTCACACTACAACACAACACAGGTTAGAATTGTTACGGTGCGTGAATGAGGACCCAAAAGCGAATTAACTTAAACAGAGCTTCTTTAATTACCAAACATAGGTAGGCTCAGACGGACCGGCAGATTCCGACAGGACAAGACAAGGTTACAACAAACATGACGACAGTCTGGTTCAGGCATGAAACACAACAAACAAGAATCCGACAAAGACAGGAGCAGAAACAGAGAGAGATATAGGGACCTAATCAGAGGGAAAAAGGGAACAGGTGGGAAAAGGGGTGACGAGGTGGTTAGGAGGAGACAAGGCACAGCTGGGGGAAAGAGGGGGAGAAAAGGTAACCTAACAACGACCAGCAGAGGGAGACAGGGTGAAGGGAAAGGACAGAGACAAGACACAACATGACAGTACATGACAAGAATTCTATTCACAATACAACACAATACAGGTTAGAATACTATTCACAATACAACACAATACAGGTTAGAATACTATTCACACTACAACACCGGTTAGAATACTATTCACAATACAACACAATACAGGTTAGAATACTATTCACACTAGAACACAACACAATACAGGTCAGAACGCTATTCACAATACAACACAGTTCAGAATACTATTCACACTACAACACAGTTCAGAATACTATTCACACGACAACACAATACAGGTCAGAATACTATTCACACTACAACACAGTTCAGAATACTATTCACACTACAACACAGTTCAGAATACTATTCACACTACAACACAGGTTAGAATACTATTCACACTACAACACAGGCTGGAATACTATTCACACTACAACACAGGCTGGAATACTATTCACACTACAACACAGGTCAGAATACTATTCACACTACAACACAGTTCAGAATACTATTCACACTACAACACAGTTCAGAATACTATTCACACTGCAACACAGGTCAGAATACTATTCACACGACAACACAACAAAGGTTACAATACTATTCACACTACAACACAATACAGGTTCGAATACAATTCACAATACAACACGATACAGGTCAGAATACTATTTACACTACAACACAACACAGGTTAGAATACTATTCACACTACAACACAGGTCAGAATACTATTCACACTACAACACAGTTCAGAATACTATTCACACTACAACAGAGTCTAGAATACTATTCACACTGCAACACAGGTCAGAATACTATTCACACTACAACACAACAAAGGTTAGAATACAATTCACACCACAACACAACACAGGTCAGAATACTATTCACACTACAACACAACACAGGTCAGAATACTATTCACACTACAACACAGTTCAGAATACTATTCACACTACAACAGAGTCTAGAATACTATTCACACTGCAACACAGGTCAGAATACTATTCACACTACAACACAACAAAGGTTAGAATACTATTCACACTACAACACAATACAGGTTCGAATACTATTCACAATACAACACAATATAGGTTAGAACACTATTCACACTACAACACAACCCAGGTGGTAAGAATACTATTCACACTACAACACAGGTGGTCAGAATACTATTCACACCACAGCACTGGTCAGAATACTATTCACACCACAACACAACAACACAGGCTAGAATACTATTCACACCACAACACAACACAATACAGGTTAGAATACTACTCACATTACAACACAATACAGGCTAGAATACTATTCACAATACAACACAGGTCAGAATACTATTCACACCACAACACAATACAGGTTAGAATACTATTCACACTACAACACAATACCGATTAGAATACTATTCACACTACAGCACAACACAATATATGTTAGAATACTATTCACACTACAACACAACCCTAGTGATCAGAATACTATTCACACTACAACACAGGTCAGAATACTATTCACACTACAACACAACACAATACAGGTTAGAATACTACTCACACTACAACACAATACAGGTTAGAATACTACTCACACTACAATACAGGTTAGACTACTATTCACACTACAACACAGGTCAGAATACTATTCACACTACAACACAATACAGGTTAGAATACTATTCACAATACAACACAGTAAAACACAGGTTAGAATACTATTCACATTACAACACAAGTAAAAATACTATTCACACTACAACACAATACAGGTTAGAATACTATTCACACTACAACACAATACCGATTAGAATACTATTCACACTACAGCACAACACAATATATGTTAGAATACTATTCACAATACAACACACTAAAACACAGGTTAGAATACTATTCACACTACAACACAGGTTAGAATACTATTCACATTACAACACAAGTAAAAATACTATTCACACTACAACACAATACAGGTTAGAATACTATTCACACTACAACACAATACAGGTTAGAATACTATTCACACTACAACACAATAAAATATAGGTTAGAATACTACAACACAATACAATCCATGTTAGAATAGTTGTCATAATACTACACTAAACATACAGTACAACACCTACAAAACCAATATTGAATGATTACACGTTCAATCAAGTCTGAAGTCTATAGCTAGTGTAGTAAAAAAGGATTGTTTGGACATACCGTCAATAAACCGTCTCTGCTGCTGGATGAGCTCGTCACAGAGGTGGCGGTGCTGCTCGAAGCGCAGCACCACAAAGTTCTTCTGCCGGATCACGTTGTCTTTGAGCAGGGCGTGGGACTGCATCTCGGCATTCTCAATCTCCAGCTCGTGTACCTTACAGAGAAGGCCCAGCACCTCCCTCTGCTCTTCAGAGCTCACCCTGCAAGGGAGCAGCTCCTCCAGGCGCCTTGCACGCTCCCGCAGCTCCACGAAACAGCGCTCCAGTAAAGCCTACAGGACAGGAGGACAAACAGCAGGCAGGGCTCAATGGGAACCCTCACCATAATATTTAAATATTGTATTTATTTATTTAACCTTTATTTAACTAAGCAAGTCAGTTAAGAACAAATTCTTATTTACAATGATGGCCTCATCATGCTACATGTCGGCCTATTGTACAAATGGAAACCATGTGCTTGGTACCGTTCCATTCAGTCTAATCCAGCCATGACAATGAGCCCGTCCTCCAATATCTCCTACCACCAGCCACCCCAGTACTGTACAACAAGGCTATCAATGCATAGTTTAAGCTAGGTGGCCTAAACTGTGTGATTCTGTAGCCTCCCCCCCCCCCCAGAGGTGAGAGCAGAGGACTACAGTAACCTACCTTCTGTTCGCGTATCTTGTTCTGTTCAGCAATGAGAGTGACCACTTTCTCTCTGGCCATGGCTACTTCCTGGGTCTCAGTGCTGTCTGGGGGAGACTCAGGGCAGTCAAAATCCTTCCCACTCTCCTCCTTACTGATGTTCTCCTTCCTCCTCTCTGCTCGCAACTTCCTGCGACAACGACTCCGTTCCTGCTCCCAACTACAGGACGAACAACAATGCACGCAATTGTGAGCAGCTGTTTAGACATTTCTGTTAACTATCACAGTCATTAAACTGCTACAGCTAGAGGCTATAGGTGTAGAGGGAGTGCTATGAGATTATTGTAGGTCCCAAATGGCACCCTATTCCCTATATAAGGGCTCTGGTCATAAGTAGTGCACTGTACAGGGAACAGAGTGCCATTTGGGACAGTCATAAGACACATACTCTGCGATGGTGAGCAGGTGTTTGGAGGTGTCCATCTGGATCTCCATGTTGCTGTTGTCCAGCTCCATCAGGCTCCTCCTGATCTCCATCTGACTCCTGAAGGCCTCTAGGAGTTGCTCCCTCAGCTGGTCCATCTCTGCTCGGCTCGCCTGCGTGCTGTGGGCCTGCACCTCCGCTACAATGGTGGCAGGAGAGAAGAGTGTTAAGGTCTGTTTGAGGCACAGACAGACAGATAGACAGACACACAGACAGACACACACAGACACTGTGAAGGAGCTATGAGAGAGGTCAAGGTAAGGTCCTTACCCTGGACATGGCGGATGTCAGCTCGGTCAGAGTTGAGCTGACGTCCAGCCTGATCGGCGATCTTCTTCTTGAGCCGCTGGATCTCGCTGCGCAGGTCAGAGATGATGTTAGTGTACTGAGCGATGTGGTAGGACACGTTCAGCAGGTTCCTCTTCACCTGGAGAGAGAGAACTGTCTTATAACACTGTAACAGCATGATGTGTCACAACATGACGTGGTAGAACACATTCAACAGGTTCCTCTTCACCTGGAGAGAGAGAACTGTCTTATAACACTGTAACAACATGACATGGAGGAACACGTTCAGCAGGTTCCTCTTCACCTGGAGAGAGAGAACTGTCTTAAAACACTGTAACAACATGATGTGGTAGAACACATTCAGCAGGTTCCTCTTCACCTGGAGAGAGAGAACAGTCTTATAACACTGTAACAACATGATGTGGTAGAACACATTCAGCAAGAAGGAACCCAGCTGACAAACTATTAAGCCTAATATTGACAGCGTCGTTATAACTGTTATGCTGCAGAGATAACGGAATCTTTTAAGTTGATCTCGGCGGTCTAGGGTGGGTTACTGTAAAGCACTTTGATAACTGTGTTTATGTAAAAGGGCTTTTTAAATTACATTTGATTGTTGATTGATTGATTTGAAAAATGATTGATTTGAAAATTCTTGTCCCACACCTCAGCGAAGGAGGGAAATGTTTTGTTGTGTATTACTCACCCGTGTGCGGATACTTTTGGCACGGTCAGCGTAGCTCAGCGTGTTGCGAGACTCCTCGAAGGCCAGGGAGGCGGGGCTAATGTGGGCTATCATCACTGTGCGACTGTTGCCTCCCAACGAGTCCTGTCAATCAAGCACATCAGAACAGGAAGTGAATGAATGCAAGTGGAATGGAGAATAATCCTTCTGAATGATGCAAAAGGACAACAAAAAGTACTGTACTGTATTGTTTTGTGTGGTGTGGCATGATGTGGTGTGATGTGATATGGTGTGTGGTGTAGTGTGGTATGGTGTGGTATGGTGTGCTATGGTGTGGTCATTCATGATGAATGTTGTGTGGTATGGAGTGGTGTGTTGTGGTATGGTGCTAGTATAGTGTATTGTAATCACTATACTACAGTCTTCGATAGGAAAGGGAAAAGGGGGAAACCTAGTCAGTTGTACAACTGAATGCATTCTTCCTCATTTAACCCAACCCCTTTGAATCAGAGAGGTGTGGGGGGCTGCCATAATCGACATCCACGTCTTCGGCGCCCGGGGAACAGTAGGTTATCTGTCTTGCTCAGGGGCAGAACAACACATTTTGACCTTGTCAGCTCGGGGATTCGATCCAACAACCTTTCGGTTACTGGCTCAACGCTCCAACCACTATGGGTACTGTACCTTCAGCAAGCGCGTCAGCTTGCTGTCCCTGTAGTTGACATATTTGTTACCATGTTTCTCACTCAGGGCGTTGATGCAGTTACCCAGAGCCAGGAGGGAGCGGTTGATGTGGGCCCCTTCTTTTAACCTCTGACCTCTGTTCTGTGTCTGGGAGAGAAAGCAGGTTTACTATCTGGTCTCATGTTTTTATTTAACCTTTATTTAACTAGGCTAGTCTGTTAAGAACAAATTCTTATTTACAATGACGGCCAACCATTGGGTTAACTGCCTTATTCGGGGGCAGAACGACAGATTTTTTACCTTGTCAGCTCATTCAATCTAGCAACCTTTCGGCTACTGGCCCATCGCTCTAACCACAACATGCCGCCTCACATGTTCCAGAGCATACATTGTGCTGATCACCGACTGAGCAGACTGACTGGTCAACAATTAATAGAGTGGTTATTTAGGATGCAAGGTGATTTGTAGATCAGTCAGTCTGTCTACAAAGTAGTAGACGGCCATTGTCTCGGTTTGATGAGTTACAGCCCAGGACATATACTGCCTATGTTAACCATCAGAGGGGGCTCTAACCCTCCTTTTCTTTCCTCTGTCTGCAGTTACATTGGAAGAGTTGCAAGTAAAACATCACGCAGATTTTTTTATAACCGCTTATGAGTTACTATGAACGCTGTCAATGTCATAACACATCATACATGTATTATAATGCATTATAAGGGATGTTATTACATAGGTACTTTATAGAAAGTGTTACCAGCCTTGGACCAAAACACATCTCACTGACAGAAAACATCCCAGAGGTAGTGGAACCCCCTCTGTTCTCCTATATCTTAAGAGACCAGTGGCCTATAGGCTATGATATACATCCATAGAAGAGCCTAGCTGGTTAAACGTTCTAAAAGTTTCCATGGTAAATATGTGTTCTCTCCATTCAGGCATGATTGCATGTTTTTGTCATGGTAGCGTACCAAATGGCACCGTATTCCCTGTATAGTACACTACTTTTGACCAGAGCCCTATGGGAAATTGGGTGGTATTTGGGACACATACCATTGTGTTTATGAGGTCTGGCTGTTTTAATATGGACGCTAATCTAACAACATTCATCAAATCTAACTACCTGTAGCTCAGGCCCTGAAGCAAGGATATGCATATTCTTGATACCACTTGAAAGGAAACACTTGGACATTTGTGGAAATGTGAAAGGAATGTAGGAAAATATAACACATTAGATCTAGTAAAAGATAATACAAAGAAAAAAACAACCGATTCTTTTTTGTTTGTACCATCATCTTTGAAATGCAAGAGAATGGCCATAATGTGTAATTCCAGCCCAGGTGCAATTTAGATTTTGGCCACTAGATGGCAATAGTGTATGTGCAAAGTTCCCTACTGATCCAATGAACCATAATATTTCTGTTCAAAATTTTGTGTCAAGACTGCCCAAATGCGCCTGACTTGTTTATTAATAACTTTTCAAGTTCAAAACTCAAACAATAGCATGGTATTATTTCACTGTAATAGCTACTGTAAATTGGACAGTGCAGTTAGATTAACAAGAATTTAAGATTTCTGACCATATCAGATATGTCTATGTCCTGAGAATTTTTTATGTTACTTACAACCTCATGCTAATCGCATTAGCCTACGTTAGCTCAACCGTCCCATGGGAGACCCACAGACCCTGAATAGGTTTTTAAGCACTTTGCCTAGAGTAGAACGACTACAGGGAACCACTGCAACGAATATGAGAAGAAAACACCTATTATGAAGCCTTCAGAGTTCACAGGAGAAATTCTAACTATGATCCTAACTATGATCCTCCAGGAACCAAGAGGATAACTTTAGTACAGGCCCTATGTTCCTCCAGGAACCAAGAGCATTAAGTGTAAGGTTTATAGTAAATGTGTCATATACTGTGTCACAAACATCCCAAACTAGTTCACAAAAGACATTAGCTGCATCCCAAATGGAATCCTATTTCCTCTATAGAGCACTACTTTTTGACCCATATATCAAAAGTAGTGCACTATAGGGAATAGGGTGCCATTTGGGATGCAGACATTCTGTTGCCAGTATTGGCGTCACTCCAACTGTAATCTGTTCAACAAAAGTAACCAGCACCATAAAACTGTGCTATAGATGTCACAGTAAAGTTACATCACCATCCCTCAGAGAGAGAGACACGGCTTAATGTGAGCTCTCACATTTTCAACATGTTTTCTTTTTACAAAAGGATAGATTTGGAGTTAGATAAACTTGGATTTTTCGGCAGGTACATACAGTGCCGAAAGTATTCGGCCCCCTTGAACTTTGCGACCTTTTGCCACATTTCAGGCTTCAAACATAAAGATATAAAACTGTATTTTTTTGTGAAGAATCAACAACAAGTGGGACACAATCATGAAGTGGAACGACATTTATTGAATATTTCAAACTTTTTTAACAAATCAAAAAACTGAACAATTGGGCGTGCAAAATTATTCAGCCCCCTTAAGTTAATACTTTGTAGCGCCACCTTTTGCTGCGATTACAGCTGTAAGTCGCTTGGGGTATGTCTCTATCAGTTTTGCACATCGAGAGATTGACATTTTTTCCCATTCCTCCTTGCAAAACAGCTCGAGCTCAGTGAGGTTGGATGGAGAGCATTTGTGAACAGCAGTTTTCAGTTCTTTCCACAGATTCTCGATTGGATTCAGGTCTGGTCTTTGACTTGGCCATTCTAACACCTGGATATGTTTATTTTTGAACCATTCCATTGTAGATTTTGCTTTATGTTTTGGATCATTGTCTTGTTGGAAGACAAATCTCCGTCCCAGTCTCAGGTTTTTTGCAGACTCCATCAGGTTTTCTTCCAGAATGGTCCTGTATTTGGCTCCATCCATCTTCCCATAAATTTTAACCATCTTCCCTGTCCCTGCTGAAGAAAAGCAGGCCCAAACCATGATGCTGCCACCACCATGTTTGACAGTGGGGATGGTGTGTTCAGCTGTGTTGCTTTTACGCCAAACATAACGTTTTGCATTGTTGCCAAAAAGTTCAATTTGGGTTTCATCTGACCAGAGCACCTTCTTCCACATGTTTGGTGTGTCTCCCAGGTGGCTTGTGGCAAACTTTAAACAACACGTTTTATGGATATCTTTAAGAAATGGCTTTCTTCTTGCCACTCTTCCATAAAGGCCAGATTTGTGCAATATACGACTGATTGTTGTCCTATGGACAGAGTCTCCCACCTCAGCTGTAGGTCTCTGCAGTTCATCCAGAGTGATCATGGGCCTCTTGGCTGCATCTCTGATCAATCTTATCCTTGTATGAGCTGAAAGTTTAGAGGGACGGCCAGGTCTTGGTAGATTTGCAGTGATCTGATACTCCTTCCATTTCAATATTATCGCTTGCACAGTGCTCCTTGGGATGTTTAAAGCTTGGGAAATATTTTTGTATCCAAATCCGGCTTTAAACTTCTTCACAACAGTATCTCGGACCTGCCTGGTGTGTTCCTTGTTCTTCATGATGCTCTCTGCGCTTTTAACGGACCTCTGAGACTATCACAGTGCAGGTGCATTTATATGGAGACTTGATTACACACAGGTGGATTGTATTTATCATCATTAGTCATTTAGGTCAACATTGGATCATTCAGAGATCCTCACTGAACTTCTGGAGAGAGTTTGCTGCACTGAAAGTAAAGGGGCTGAATAATTTTGCACGCCCAATTTTTCAGTTTTTTGATTTGTTAAAAAAGTTAGAAATATCCAATAAATGTCGTTCCACTTCATGATTGTGTCCCACTTGTTGTTGATTCTTCACAAAAAAATACAGTTTTATATCTTTATGTTTGAAGCCTGAAATGTGGCAAAAGGTCGCAAAGTTCAAGGGGGCCGAATACTTTCGCAAGGCACTGTATGCAGGATGCTACACTCCACAGCATGGCCTTCGCTCCAGATCAAAACTACAAACCTAGAACCTAATTTTGACCAAAATTAACCGGAGAGATTACTGCTTTCAAGGTTTTATTTTTCCAAGCTAAACGGAGGGTGTTCTAACCAACAAACAGCAGAGACCTGAGGACACCATTCCAACCTGGAACTGAGTCAGAAACAAATTAAATTAAATTCACGGTGTGAAGTAAAAGGCCTTTGGGCCCAACAAGTGTCAGGAGTCTTTGAAGCATCATCTGAAGCCCCTCCTGCTGTTCAAAGACCATTCCCTGGCATTTTATACAAGAAATCTGCCTCCAGAAATAAAAGCTTCTCCCAAGTGGCTGTGACACCTACTCCTGTTACCTGCTGCACTGCTGCTAGGATTTCACCTGGCGATCTGTTCACCGTCTGCCCTGGCTTGTCTCCCCCTGTCTGGTACAGGTACCTCCGCCACACTCACCCCTCTCTCCCTGGCCTGTCTCCCCCTCTGGTACAGGTACCTCCACCACATTCACCCCTCTCTCCCTGGCCTATCTCCTCCTGTCTGGTACAGGTACCTCCACCACATTCACCCCTCTCTCCCTGGTCTGTCTCCCCCTGTCTGGTACAGGTACCTCCACCACACTCACACCTTTCTCCCTGGTCTGTCTCCCCCTGTCTGGTACAGGTACCTCCACCACACTCACACCTTTCTCCCTGGTCTGTCTCCCCCTGTCTGGTACAGGTACCTCCACCACATTCACCCCTCTCTCCCTGGTCTGTCTCCCCCTGTCTGGTACAGGTACCTCCACCACACTCACACCTTTCTCCCTGGTCTGTCTCCCCCTGTCTGGTACAGGTACCTCCACCACACTCACACCTTTCTCCCTGGTCTGTCTCCCCCTGTCTGGTACAGGTACCTCCACCACATTCACCCCTCTCTCCCTGGTCTGCCTCCTCCTGTCTGGTACAGGTACCTCCACCACATTCACCCCTCTCTCACTGGTCTGTCTCCCCCTGTCTGGTACAGGTACCTCCACCACATTCACCCCTCTCTCCCTGGTCTGCCTCCTCCTGTCTGGTACAGGTACCTCCACCACACTCACACCTTTCTCCCTGGTCTGTCTCCCCCTGTCTGGTACAGGTACCTCCACCACACTCACACCTTTCTCCCTGGTCTGTCTCCCCCTGTCTGGTACAGGTACCTCCACCACATTCACCCCTCTCTCCCTGGTCTGCCTCCTCCTGTCTGGTACAGGTTCCTCCACCACATTCACCCCTCTCTCCCGAGCTTTCGCTCACCTCCAGCACACACGCACTGTTGGGGCGAGTGAATCTGAACTTACAATGGCTAGCCCCAAGTCGTTATATATTTTTAAAATGTTCTTGTGCATTTTGCTATTTTCCTCATGACTCCTGCATACTTTGTTGACTACAAACTTTATTTTCCAACCGTGGGCCAGAGCCCAGTTCTCCCTGTTCCTCCTCCCCGCACTCGCCCTGAGGTGCATGTCCTCGGCCCAGTACCACCAGTGCCGGCACCACGTACCAGGCCTACAGTGAGCCTCGTCTGTCCTGAGCTGCTCGTCTCTCGTCTGTCCTGAGCCGCCAGAGTCTCCCGTCTGTCCTGAGCAGCTAGAGTCTCCCGTCTGTCCTGAGCTGCTAGAGTCTCCAGTCTGTCCTGAGCTGCTAGAGCCACCAGTCTGTCCTGAGCCGTCATAGCCGCCAGTCTGTCCTGAGCCGTCAGAGCCGCCAGTCTGTCCTGAGCCGTCAGTCAGCCAGGAGCTGCCAGAGCCGTCAGCCAGCCAGGAGCTGCCAGAGCCGTCAGCCAGCCAGAAGCTACCCCTCAGTCCGGAGCTGCCCTTCAGTCCGGAGCTGCCCTTCAGTCCGGAGCTGCCCTTCAGTCCAGTGGGGCCCTTTAGTAGGGTTGCCAGTCCTAGGTTGGCGGCGAGGGTCGCCGTTCCTAGGAGGCCACAAAAGCGGACTAAGACTATGGTGGAGTGGGGTCCACGTCCAGCACCCGAGCCTACGCCGTGAAAGAAGCCCACCCGGACCCTCCCCTTTAGATTAGGTTTTGTGGGCGGAGTCCGCACCTTTGTGGGGGGGGGGGGGGGGTACTGTCTTATTCTAGGGTGTTTTGCACTGTCTAGGAGTTTTTGTAGATTTATGGGGTTGATTTCATCTAGGTGTTTATGTTGGTCTATGGTTGCCTAGATTGGTTCTCAATTAGAGGCAGGTGTTTATCGTTGTCTCTGATTGGGAACCATATTTAGGCAGCCATCTTCTTTGGGTATTTTGTGGGTTATTGTCTATGTTATGTTGCACGTTAGCACATTGTTTATATAGCGGCCACGTTCTTCTTATCGTTTTGTTGTTTTGTTTAATTGTTCTTCCTGAAATAAAGAAGAATGTATTCTAACCACGCTGCGCTTTGGTCCCCATATGACGATCGTGACACTATGATTTGATAGAGCAGTCTGACTGAGCGATGGTAGGCACCAGAAGGCTCGTAAGCATTCATTCAAACAGCACTTTTGTGCGTTTTGCCAGCAGCTCTTCGCAATGCTTCAAGCATTGTGCTGTTTATGACTTCAAGCCTATCAACTAAATGGCTAGCTAGTTAGCGGGTACCACTAAAAGCGTTTCAAACGTCACTCGCTCTGAGACTTGGAGTAGTTGTTCCCTTGCGATGGGTAATGATGCTTCGAGGGTGGCTGTTGTCAATGTGTTCCTGGTTCGAGCCCAAGTAGGGGCGAGGAGAGGGACGGAAGCTATCCTGTTACACTGGCAATACTAAAGTGTCTATAAGAACATCCAATAGTCAAAGGTATATGAAATACAAATGGTATAGAGAGAAATAGTCCTATAAATACTATATTAACTACAACCTAAAACCTCTTACCTTGGAATATTGAAGTCTCATGTTAAAAGGAACCACCAACTTTCATATGTTCTCATGTTCTGAGCAAGGAACTTAAACGTTAGCATTTTTACATGGCACATATTGCACTTTTACTTTCTTCTCCAACACTTTGTTTTTTTTCCCAACAAAATTGAACATGTTTCATAATTTTTTCGAGGCTAAATAGATTTTTATTGATGTATTATATTAAGTTAAAATAGGTGTTCATCCAGTATTGGATAATACGATACCGATACCAATAATCGGTATCGGTGTTGAAAAATCATAAATCGGTCGACCTCTAGTTGTCATGTGTTGCTGCCTTGCTATGTTGTTGTCTTAGGTCTCTCTTTATGTAGTGTTGTGTTGTCTCTCTTACTGTGATGTGTGTTTTGTACTATATTTATATTGTTTATATTTATTTATTTTATTTTCCCAGGTCCCTGTCCCCGCAGAAGGCCTTTTGTCTTTTGGTAGGCCGTCATTGTAAATAAGAATTTGCTCTTAACTGACTTGCCAAGTTAAATAAATGTAAAAATAAAATAAAAATGAAATCAATGATATCATCCATTTTGTCATAAAGAAGACGCTGATAGACGGTCAACTATAGGGACATTAAACCCTTCTTTCCCTTAATGGTCTACAGTGTAAATCCATGGTTCTTACACTCTGAAGGGCCTTTATTAAAGTGTCCTATAAACCCTATTCCCTACATAGTACGCTACTTCTGATCAGGGACCTATGTGTTTTAGTACAAATATAGGGCTTAGAACACCCCCCCAAACGCGCACACACACACTGGAATGTCTGGAAGGAGACTGTGATGTTATGTTATGGACACAAGTAACAGACCATAACAAGTGAAAAAACACACACACACGCCCCTACACCATACTCATACACACACCCCAACACACACATAGTGTTCCGCACCTGTGAGGCTCGTTCTGAGCCGGCAAGGTCGATCATGAAGAGGCGTGCGAAGCGGACTTCCTGTAGAAGGTCTCGACAGCGGCTCGTCTGCCTGACCGACACCTGCAGCACGGCATGGGACCGGGACGAAGTCTGGTTGGCTGCCGTGGGCTCCTGGGTACGCTGCTTATTACCCTTCATCAGCAGATCCATGATCTGGCAGGAACACAGTCATAAAGCTCTATGTAGCTCTATGTATCTCTAATATGTAGTGCTTGTAGATATGTTATGTAGGCTTCATAATATTCAATATTTGTATTTAGATAACAATGTATAGTTTGTATTTACAGTATCAGTCAAAAGTTTGGACACACCTACTCATTCAAAGCTGATGACAGCTTTGCACACTCTTGGTATTCTCTCAACCAGCTTCATGAGGTAGTTACCTGGAATGCATTTCAATTAACGAGTGTGCATTGTTAAAAGTTCATTCTTGGGGGACAAAAAAGTATTTAGTCAGCCACTAATTGTGCAAGTTCTCTCACTTAGAAAGATGAGAGAGGCCTGTAATTTCATCATAGGTACACTTCAACTATGACAAGACAAAATGACAACAAAAAAAAAATCCAGAAATCACATTGTAGGATTTTTAATGAATTTATTGGCAAATTATGGTGGAAAATAAGTATTTGGTCAATAACAAAAGTTTATCTCAATACTTTATATACCTGTTATATACCCTTTGTTGGCAATGACAGAGGTCAAACGTTTTCTGTAAGTCTCTGTAAGGTTTTCACACATTGTTGCTGGTATTTTGGCCCATCCTCCATGCAGATCTCCTTTAGAGCAGTGCTGTTTTGGGGCTGTTGCTGGCCAACACAGACTTTCAACTCCCTCCAAAGATTTTCTATGGGGTTGAGATCTGGAGACTGGCTAGGCCACTCCAGGACTTTGAAATGCTTCTTACGAAGCCACTCCTTCGTTGTCCGGGCGGTGTGTTTGGGATCATTGTCATGCTGAAAGACACAGCCACGTTTCATCTTCAATGCCCTTGCTGATGTAAGGTGGTTTTCACTCAAAATCTCACGATACATGGCCCCATTCATTCTTTCCTTTACACGGATCAGTCCGTGATGTTTCCACCCCCATGCTTCACAGTAGGTACTGTGTTCTTTGGATGCAACTCAGCATTCTTTGTCCTCCAAACACAACGAGTTGAGTTTATACCAAAAAGTTATATTTTGGTTTCATCTGACATTCTCCCAATCTTCTTCTGGATCATCCAAATGCTCTCCAGCAAACTTCAGACGGGCATGGATATGTACTGGCTTAAGCAGGGGGACACGTCTGGCACTGCAGAATTTGAGTCCCTGGCGGCGTAGTGTGTTACTTACTGATGGTAGGCTTTGTTACTTTGGTCCCAGCTCTCTGCAGGACATTCACTAGGTCCCCCGTGTGGTTCTGGAATTTTTGCTCACCGTTCTGGTGATCATTTTGACCCCACGGGGTGAGATCTTGCGTGGAGCCCCAGATCGAGGGAGATTATCACTGGTCTTGTACGTCTTCCATTTCCTAATAATTGCTCCCACAGTTGATTTCTTCAAACCAAGATGCTTATCTAATGCAGATTCAGTCTTCCCAGCCTGGTGCAGGTCTACAATTTTGTTTCTGGTGTCCTTTGACAGCTCTTTGGTCTTGGCCATAGTGGAGTTTGGAGTGTGACTGTTTGAGGTTGTGGACAGGTGTCTTTTATACTGATAACAAGTTCAAACAGGTGCCATTAATACAGGTAACGAGCAGAGGACAGAGGAGCCTCTTAAAGAAGAAGTTACAGGTCTGTGAGAGCCAGAAATCTTGCTTGTTTGTAGGTGACCAAATATGTATTTTCCACCATAATTTGCAATAAATTCATTTTTGTCTGTCATAGATGAAAATTACAGGCCTGTTACAGAAATATTTTTAAGTGGGAGAACTTGCACTGACTAAAAACTTTTTTGCCCCACTGTATATTTTTTTAAACATTTTTATTTTTACCCCCTTTTTCTCCCCAATTTCGTGGTATCCAATTGTTAGTAGCTACTATCTTGCCTCCTGTACGGGCTCGGAGGTTGAAAGTCATCCTTTGATACAAAACCCAACCAAGCCGCACTGCTTCTTAACACAGCGCGCATCCAACCCAGAAGTCAGCCGCACCTACGTGTCAGAGGAAACACCATGCACCTGGCAACCTTGGTTAGCGTGCACTGCACCCGGTCTGCCACAGGAGTCGCTGGTGCGCGATGAGACAAGGATATCCCTACCGGCCAAACCCTCCCTAACCCGGACGACGCTAGGCCAATTGTGCGTCTTCCCACGGACCTGCCGGTCGCGGCCGTTTACACCGTTTACGACAGAGCCTGGGCGCGAACCCATAGCCTCTGGAGGCACAGCTGGCACTGCAGTACAGCGCCCTTAACCACTGCGCCACCCGGGAGGCCTAAAAGTTCATTCTTTGTTTGAGCTAATCAGATGTGTTATGACAAGGTAGGGTTGGAATACAGAAGATAGCCCTATTTGGTAAAAGACCAAGTCTATACCAAGTCTAGACCAAGTCTATAATATGGCAAGAACAGCTCGAATAAGCAAAGAGAAATGACAGTCCATCATAACTTTAAGACATGAAGGTCAGTCAATCCGGAACATTTCAAGAACTTTGAACGTTTCTTCAAGTGCAGTCGCAAAAACCATCAAGGGCTATGATGAAACTGGCTCTCATGAGGACCACCACAGAAAAGGAAGACCCAGAGTAACCCCTGCTGCAGAGGATAAGTTAATTAGAGTTAACTGCACCTCAGATTGCAGCCCAAATAAAATGCTTTACAGAGTTCAAGTAACAGTTCAACTGTTCAGATGAGGCTGCGTGAATCAGGTCTTCATGGACAAATTACTACAAATAAACCACTACTAAAGGAGACCAATAATAAGAAGAGACTTGCTTGGGCCAAGAAACACAAGCAATGGACATTAGACCGGTGGAAATCTGGCCTTTGGTCTGATGAGTCCAAATTTGAGATTTTTGATTCCAACTGCCGTGCCTTTGTGAGACGTAGAGTGGGTGAACGGATGCTCTCCACATGTGTGGGCCCCACCGTGAAGCATGGAGGAGGAGGTGTGATTGTGCTTTGCTGGTGGCACTGTCTGTGATTTATTTAGAATTCAAGGCACAGTTAGCCAGCATGGCTACCACAGCATTCTGCAGCGATAAGTCATCCCATCTGGTTTGCGCGTAGTGGAACTAACATTTGTTTTTAAACAAGACAATGACCCAGCACACCTCCAGGCTATGTAAGGGCTATTTGACCAAGAAGGAGAGTGATGGAGTGCTGCATCAGATGACCTGGTCCTCCACAATCACCCGACCTCAACCCAATTGAGATGGTTTGGGATGAGTTTGACAGCAGTGTGAAGGAAAAGCAGCCAACAAGTGCTCAGCATATCTTTTATTTATTTATTTTTCACCTTTATTTAACCAGGTAGGCTAGTTGAGAACAAGTTCTCATTTGCAACTGCGACTTGGCCAAGATAAAGCATAGCAATTTGACACATACAACAACAAAGAGTTCCACATGGAATAAACAAAACATAGTCAATAATACAGTAGAACAAAAGAAAACAACAAGTCTACATACAGTGAGTGCAAATGAGGTAAGATAAGGGAGTTAATGCAATAAATAGGCCAAGGTGGCAAAGTAATTACAATATAGCAATTAAACACTGCAATGGTAGATGTGCAGAAGATGAATGTGCAAGTAGAGATACTGGGGTACAAAGGAGCAAGATTAAAAAAAATACAGTATAGGGATGAGGTACAGTACGTAGATAGATGGGCTGTTTACAGATGGGCTATGTACAGGTGCAGTGATCTGTGAGTTGCTCTGACAGCTGGTGCTTAAAGCTAGTGAGGGAGATATGAGTCTCCAGCTTCAGAGATTTGTGCAGTTCGTTCCAGTCATTGGCAGCAGAGGAAGGAAAGACGACCAAAGGAGGAATTGACTTTGGAGGTGACCAGTGAGATATACCTGCTGGAGCACGTGCTACGAGTGGGTGCTGCTACGGTGACCAGTGAGCTGAGATAAGGTGGGGCTTTACCTAGCAGAGACTTGTAGATAACCTGTAGACAGAGAGTTTGGCGATGAGTATGAAGCGAGGGCCAACCAACGAGAGCGTACAGGTCGCAATGGTGGGTAGTGTATGGGACTTTGGTGACAAAACGGATGGCACTGTGGTAGACTGCATCCAGTTTGTTGAGTAGAGTGTTGGAGGCTATTTTATAGATGACATCACCGAAGTCGAGAATCGGTAGGATGGTCAGGTTTACGAGGGTATGTTTGGCAGCATGAGTGAAGGATGCTTTGTTGCGATATATGTGGGAACTCGTTCAAGGCTATTGGAAAAGCATTCCTAATGAAACTGGTTGAGAGAATGCCAACAGTGTGCAAAGCTGTCATCAAGGCAAAGCGTGGCTACTTTGAAGAATATAAAATCTAAAATATATTTTGATATACCACTTTTAGGTTACTACATGATTCGGTTACCATATGTGATTTTGATGTCTTCACTATTATTAAAAAATGTAGAAAATAGTAAAAATAAAGAAAAACCGTTGAATGAGTAGGTGTGTCCAAACATTTGACTGGTACTGTATGTGTTTTATGTAAAGTGTGTGATCAAATCAAATATTATATGTCACATGCGCTGAATACAACAGTTGTAGACTTTATCGTGAAATGCTTGCTTACAAGCTCTTTGATCTTGTAAAGCATGGAGTTAGCGTGGCCAGACGTGACCTCTCACCTCTCGGGCGTTGATAGTGCAGACCTCTGTGATGCCAGCCACCTGGATCTCTCCTTTAGAATCCTCTCTCAGGTCCAGGAACCCAGAGGATGGGTTGAGAAGGTCCCGGATCATCTCGTTGTAGATCTGGGAACAGGGAATGAATGGGTCATTAGCTTCCACATCTCAGAAGCTCAACATCCAAGGAATTCTTATATTCAAGGACTTATTATATCCAAGAAATGATTCTACTCTTAAGAATGTAAATTACATTGTATAATATCTTGTAGAATATATTGTAGAATATATTGTAGAAAATAGCTTGTGGAATAGCTTGTTGAATAGCTTGTAGCAGAATAGCTAGTAGTAGAATAGCTTGAAGAATAATAGCTTGCAGAACAGCTTGTAGTTGAACAACTTGTACTAGAATAGCTTGTAGAATAACTTGTAGTAGAATAGCTTGTAGAATAACTTGTAGTAGAATAGCTTGTAGAATAGCTTGCATAATAGCTTGTAGAAGAATAGATTGTAGAAGAAAAGCTTGTAGAATAGCTTGTAGAACTATTTAAATTAAAAAATATATATTTTACCTTTATTTAACTAGGCAAGTCAGTTAAGAATAAATTATTATTTTCAATGACTGCCTAGGAACAGTGGGTTAACTGCCTTGGAATAGCTTGTAGTAGAATAGCTTGTAGAATAGCTTGTAGAAGAATTGCTTGTAGTAGAATAGCATTTAGAATAGCTTTGTAGAATAATAGCTTGTAGAATAGCTAGTAGTAGAATAGCTCATAGAATAGCTTGTTGTAGAATAGCCTGTAGAAGAATAGCTTGTGGAATAGCTTGTTGAATAGCTTGAGTAGAATAGCTTGGGGAATAATAGATTGTAGAATATATTGTAGAATAGCTTGTAGCAGAATAGCTAGTAGTATAATAGCTTGAAGAATAATAGCTTGCAGAACAGCTTGTAGTTGAACAGCTTGTAGTAGAATAGCTTGTAGAATAAATTGTGAAAGAATAGCTTGTAGGAAAATAGCTTGTAGAAAAGCTTGTAGAACAGCTTGTAGAAAAATAGCTTGTAGAATAGCTTGCAGAATAGCTTGAAGAATAGCTTGTAGAATAATAGCTTTTGGTAGAAAAGCTTGTAGTAGAATAGCTTGTAGTAGAATACCTTGTACAAGAGCTTGTAGGATAACAGCTTGTGGTAGAATAACAGCTTGTTGAATAGCTTGTAGAATAATAGCATGTAGTAGAATAGCTTGTAGAATAGCATGTAGTAAAATAGCTTGTATTAGAATAGCATGTAGAATAATTTGTAGTAAAATAGCTTGAAGTAGAATAGCTTGTAGAATAATAGCATGTAGTAGAATAGCTGTAGAAGAATAGCTTGAAGTAGAATAGCTTGTAGAATAACTTGTAGTAGAATAGCTTGAATAATAACTTGTAGTATAGCTTGTAGAATAGTTTGCTAATATTTTGTAGAATACAATCTTGTAGAATAGGCTGTAGAATAACTATTAGAAGAATAGCTTGTAGAATAGCTTGCAGAAAAGAGTGTAGAAGAATAGCTTGTAGAATAATGGCTTGTAGAAGAGCTTGTAGAAAAACTTGTAGAATAATAGCTTGTAGAATAGCTAGTAGAATAATAGCTTGTAGAATAGCTAGTAGAAGAAAAGCTTGAAAAATAAGATTTTGTAGAATAATAGCTTAATGAAAAGCATATATAAGAGCTTGTAATATAATTGTTACGGTTTTCTTCCGATGAAGGAGAGGCGGACCAAAATGCAGCGTGGTTATTTTGATTAATCTTTAATAAAAGATAAACACGACCAATACAAAACAAGAAACGTAACGTGAAAACCTAAACAGCCTTATCTGGTGCAAACAAACACTGAGACAGGAACAATCACCCACGAAACACTCAAAGAATATGGCTGCCTAAATATGGTTCCCAATCAGAGACAACGATAAACACCTGCCTCTGATTGAGAACCACTCCAGGCAGCCATAGACTATTCTAGACAACCCCACTAACCACTATCCCATGACCTACAACAACCCCCTAGACAAAAAACACCACATAAAATAACCCATGTCACACCCTGGCCTGATCAAATAATAAAGAAAACACAAAATACTAAGACCAGGGCGTGACAGAACCCCCCCCCCCTCAAGGTGCGGACTCCCGGGCGCACACCTGAACCCATAGGGGAGGGTCCGGGTGGGCGTCTGTCCACGGTGGCGGCTCTGGCGCGGGACGTGGACTCCACTCCAACAAAGTCTCAGTCCGCCTGCATCGCGTCCTTAGATTGGCGACCCTCGCCGTCGACCTTGGCCTAGTAACCCTCACCAAGGGCCCCACTGGACTGAGGGGCAGCTCAGGACTGAGGGGTAGCTCGGGACTGAGGGGTAGCTCGGGACTGAGGGGTAGCTCGGGACTGAGAGGTAGCTCGGGACTGAGAGGTAGCTCGGGACTGAGAGGTAGCTCGGGACTGAGAGGTAGCTCGGGACTGAGAGGAAGCTCAGTACTGAGAGGAAGCTCAGTACTGAGAGGAAGCTCAGGCAGGTTAATGGCACTGGCAGATCCTGGCTGACTGGTGGTTCTGGCAGATCCTGGCTGACTGGCGGCTCTGGCAGATCCTGGATGACTGGCAGTTCTGGCAGATCCTGGCTGACTGGCAGTTCTGGCAGATCCTGGCTGACTGGCTGAATGGCGGATCCTGGCTGACGGCTCTGACCGATCCTGGCAGACTGACGGCTCTGGCTGCTCCATGCTGACTGGCGGCTCTGGCTGCTCCATGCTGACTGGCGGCTCTGGCTGCTCCATGCTGACTGGCGGCTCTGGCTGCTCCATGCTGACTGGCGGCTCCGGCTGCTCCATGCTGACTGGCGGCTCCGGCTGCTCCATGCTGACTGGCGGCTCTGGCTGCTCCATGCTGACTGGCGGCTCTGGCTGCTCCATGCTGACTGGCGGCTCTGGCTGCTTCTTGCAGACTGGCGGCCCTGGCGGCTCCTTGCAGACTGGCAGCTCCTTGCAGACTGGCAGCTCCTTGCAGACTGGCAGCTCCTTGCAGACTGGCAGCTCCTTGCAGACTGGCAGCTCTGGCTGCTCCTTGCAGACTTGCAGCTCTGGCAGCGCTGAACAGGCGGGAGACTCCGGCAGCGCTGTAGAGGAGGAAGGCTCTGACAGCGCTAGACAGACGGGAAACTCCGGCAGCGCTGGAGAGGAGGAAGGCTCTGGCAGCGCTGGACAGGTGAAGCGCACTGAAGGCCTGGTGCGTGGTGCTGGCACTGGTGGTACTGGGCCGAGAACACGCACAGGAAGCCTGGTGCGGGGAGCTGCCACCGGAGGGCTGGTGCGTGGAGGTGGTACTGGATAGACCGGACCGTGCAGGCGCACTGGAGCTCTTGAGCACTGAGCCTGCCCAACCTTACCTGGTTGAATGCTCCCGGTCGCCCTGCCAGTGCGGCGAGGTGGAATAGCCCGCACTGGGCTATGCAGGTGAACTGTGGACACCGAGCGCAAGGCTGGTGCCATGTAAGCCGGCCCAAGGAGACGCACTGGAGACCAGATGCGTAGAGCCGGCTTCATGACACTTGGCTCGATGCTTACTCTAGCACGGCCTATACGCAGAGCTGGTATGTACCGCACCGGGCTATGCACCCGCACTGGAGACATCGTGCGCACCACAGCATAACATGGTGCCTGCTCGGTCTCTCTAGCCCCCCGGGAAGCACAGGAAGTTGGCGCAGGTCTCCTACCTGGCGTCGCCATACCCCCCCCCCAATACATTTTGGGGGCTGATTCTCGGGCTTCCATCTGCGTCGCCGTGCTTCCTCCTCATACCAGCTCCTCTCCGCTTTCGCCGCCTCCAGCTCTTCTTTGGGGCGGCGATATTCTCCAGGCTGTGCCCAGGGTCCTTTACCGTCCAATATCTCCTCCCATGTCCAGAAATCTGGATTTCGCTGCTCCTGCTGCCTGTCACCACGCCGCTTGGTCCTGTTGTGGTGGGTGATTCTGTTACGGTTTTCTTCCGATGAAGGAGAGGCGGACCAAAATGCAGCGTGGTTATTTTGATTCATCTTCAATAAAAGATAAACACGACCAATACAAAACAAGAAACGTAACGTGAAAACCTAAACAGCCTTATCTGGTGCAAACAAACACTGAGACAGGAACAATCACCCACGAAACACTCAAAGAATATGGCTGCCTAAATATGGTTCCCAATCAGAGACAACGATAAACACCTGCCTCTGATTGAGAACCACTCCAGGCAGCCATAGACTATTCTAGACAACCCCACTAACCACTATCCCATAACCTACAACAAACCCCTAGACAAAACACACCACATAAAATAACCCATGTCACACCCTGGCCTGACCAAAATAATAAAGAAAACACAAAATACTAAGACCAGGACGGGACAATAATAGCTTCTAATATAATAGCTTGTAGAATTACTTGTAGACAAATAGCTTGTAGTGGAATAGCTTGTAGTAGAATAGCTTGCAGAATAGCTTGTAGTGGAATAGCTTGTAGTAGAATAGCTTGTAGTAGAATAGCTTGCATAATAGCTTGTAGAATAGCTTGTAGTAGAATAGCTTGCAGTAGAATAGCTTGAAGAATAACTATTAGAAGAATAGCTTGTAGAAAAGAGTGTAGAAGAATAGCTTGTAGAATAGCTTGTAGAAGAATAGCTTGTAGAATAGCTTGTAGAAGAATAGCTTGAAGAAGAATAGTTTGCAGAATAATAGCTTGTTGAATAGCTTATAAAATAGCTTGTAATAGAATAGCTTGTAGAATAATAGCTTGTACTAGAATAGCATGTAATATAATAGCTAGTAGAATAATAGCTTATATAATAGCTTGTAGTAGAATAGCTTGTAGAACAGCTTGTAGTAGAATAGCTTGTAGAATAGCTTGTAGAATGACTTGTAGAAGAATAGCTTATAGAATAGCGTGTAGAAGAACTTGCAGAATAATAGCTTGGAGAAGAATAGCTTGTAGAATAGCTTATAGAATAGCTTGCGGAAGAATAGTTTATGGAAGAATAGTTTGTAGAAATATAGCTTATAGAACAGCTTGTAGAATAATCATCTGTAGAAAAATAGCTTATAGAATATATTATAGAATAGCTTGTAGAAAGCTTTTAGAAGAATAGCTTGCAGAATAATAGCTGGTTGAATAGCTTATAGAATAGCTTGTAATAGAATAGCTTGTAGAATAATAGCTTATAGAATAGCTTGTAGAAAGCTTTTAGAAGAATAGCTTGCAGAATAATAGCTGGTTGAATAGCTTATAGAATAGCTTGTGATAGAATAGCTTGTAGAATAATAGCTTGTAGAATAGCTTGCACTAGAATAGCTTGTAGTAGAATAGCTTGTAGAATAACTTGTAGAATAGCTTGTAGAATAGCTTGTAATAGAATAGCTTGTAGAATAGCTTTTAGAAGAATAGTTTATGGAATAATAGCTTGTAGAAAAATAGCTTAAAGAATTGCTTGTAGAAAAGCCTGTAGAAGAAAAACTTGAAGAAAAACAGTTTGTAGAATAATAGCTTGTAGAATAATAGCTTATATAATAGCTTGTAATAGAATAGCTTGTAGAATAATAGCTTGTAGTAGAATAGCTTATAGAATAGCTTATAGAAAAGCTTATAGAATAGCTTGTAGAATAATAGCTCAAAGAATAGCTTAAAGAATAGCTTGTAGTGCAATAGCTTGTAGAATAATAGCTCATAGAATAGCTTATAGAATAGCTGGTAGAACAGATTGCAGAATAATAGCTTGTAGGATAGCTTGTAGTATAGTTTGCTAATAGCTTGTAGAATAAAAGCTTGTAGAATAGTTTGTATAATAGCTTGTAGTTGAATAGCTTGTAGGATAATGGCTTTTAGAATAGATTGCAGAATAGCTTGTAGACGAATATATTGTAGAATTATAGCTTGTAGTAGAATAGCTTGTAGTGGAATACCTTGTAGAATAGCTTGTAGAGTAGCTTGTAGAATAACTTGCAGAATAATATATTGTAGAATATCTTGCAGAAAAGAGTGTAGAAGAATAGCTTGAAGAAGAATAGTTTGTAGAATAATAGTTTGTTGAATAGCTTATATAATAGCTTGTAATAGAATAGCTTGTAGTAGAATAGCTTGTAATAGAATAGCTTGTAGAATAATAGCTTGTAGTAGAATAGCTTGTAATAGAATAGCTTGTAGAATAATAGCTTGTAGAATAGCTTGTAGAATAATAGCTTGTAATATAATAGCTTGTAGAATAATAGCTTGTAATATAATAGCTTGTAGAATAATAGCTTGTAGTAGAATAGCTTGTAATAGAATAGCTTGTAGAATAATAGCTTGTAGAATAGCTTGTAGTAGAATAGCTTGTAGTAGAATAGCTTGTAATAGAATAGCTTGCATAATAGCTTGTAGAATAGCTTGTAGTAGAATAGCTTGCAGTAGAATAGCTTGAAGAATAACTATTAGAAGAATAGCTTGTAGAAAAGAGTGTAGAAGAATAGCTTGTAGAATAGCTTGTAGAAGAATAGCTTGAAGAAGAATAGTTTGTAGAATAATAGCTTGTTGAATAGCTTATATAATAGCTTGTAATATAATAGCTTGTAGAATAATAGCTTGTAGAATAATAGCTTGTAGTAGAATAGCTTGTAATAGAATAGCTTGTAGAATAATAGCTTGTAGAATAGCTTGTAGAATAACAGCTTGTAGAATAATAGCTTATATAATAACTTGTACTAGAGTAGCTTGAAGTAGAATAGATTGTATAATAGCTTGTGGTAGAATAGCTTGCAGAATAGCTTGTAGTAGAATAGCTTGTAGAATGCCTTGTAGAAGAATAGCTTATAGAATAGCTTGTGGAATAGCTTATAGAATAGCTTGTAGATTAATATCTTATAGAATAGGTTGTAGAATAGCTTGAAGAATAATAGCTTACAGAACAGCTTATAGTATAGCTTGTAGAATAATAGCTTATAGAATAACTTATAGAAAAGCTTGTAGTGGAATATCTTGTAGAATAATAGCTTATAGAATAGCTTGTAGAAAAGCTTGTAGAAAAAAAGCTTATAGCACAACTTATAGAATAGCTTATAGAATAGCTTGTAGAAAAGCTTGTAGAAAAAAAGCTTATAGAATAACTTGTAGAATAGCTTGTAGAGTTTGCTTGTAGAATAATAGCTTATAGAATATCTTGTAGTAGAACAGTTTCTAGAATAATAGCTTGTAGTAGAACAGATTGTAGAATAATAGCTTGTAAAATAGATTGCAGAATAATAGCTTGTAGAATAGCTTGTAGTTTAATAGTGTGAAGAAGAATAGCTTGTAGAATAGCTTGTAGTTTAATAGTGTGAAGAAGAATAGCTTGTAGTGGAATATCTTGTAGAATAATAGCTTATAGAATAGCTTGTAGAAAAGCTTGTAAAAAAAAAGCTTATAGAATAACTTGAAGAGTAATAATAGCTTCTATAATATCTTGTAGTAGAACAGTTTCTAGAATAATAGCTTGTAGTAGAACAGCTTGTAGTGGAATACCTTGTAGAATAATAGCTTATATAATACCTTATAGAATAGCTTGTAGTAGAATAGCTTGTAGAATAACTTCTAGAAGAATAGCTTGTAGAATGGCTTGCAGAATAACTAGTAGAATAATAGGTTGTAGAATAACAGCTTGTAGAATAACTAGTAGAATAATAGGTTGTAGAATAACAGCTTGTAGAATAACTAGTAGAAGAATAGGTTGTAGAATAGCTTGTAGAAAATAGTGTAGAAGAATAGCTTGTAGAATAATAGCTTGTAGAATAGCTTGTAGAAAAACGCGTAGAAGAATAGCTTGTAGAAACGGTTGTAGAAGAATAGCTTGAAGAAGAATAGTTTGTAGAATAATAGCTTGTAGAATAATAGCTTATATAATACCTTATAGAATAGCTTGTAGAATAACAGCTTGTAGAATAATAGCTTATATAATAGCTTGCACTAAAATAGCTTGTAGTAGAATAGCTTATATAATACCTAATATAATAGCTTGTAATAAAATAGCTTGTCGTAGAATAGCTTGTCGTAGAATAGCTTGTAGAATAGCTTGTAGTATAATAGCTTGTAGTAGAATAGCTTGTCGTAGAATAGCTTATAGAATAGCTTGTAGAAGAATCGTTTGTAGAAGAATAGCTTGTAAAATAATAGCTTATAGAATAGCTTTTAGAAAAATAGTTTGCAGAAGAATAGCTTATAGAATAGCTTACAGAATAGCTTGTAGAATAATAGTTTGTAGAATAGCTTGTATAATAGCTTACAGAATAGCTTGTAGTAGAACAGCTTGTAGAATAATAGCTCATAGAATAGCTTGTAGAATTGCATGTAGAGTAATAGCTTATAGAATAGCTTGTAGAAGAATAGCTTATAGAATAGCTTACAGAATAGCTTGTAGATAAATAAATTATAGAATAGCTTGTAGAATAATAGCTTACAGAATAGCTTGTAGAAATAATAGCTTTATAATAGCTTATAGAATAGCTTGTAGTAGAATAGCTTGTAGAACAATAGCTCATAGAATATCTTGTAGAATAGCTTGTAAAATAATAGCTTATAGAATAGCTTGTAGTAGAATAGCTTGTAGAATAATAGCATTTTAGAAGAATACCTTGTAGATAATAGCTTACAGAATAGATTATAGAATAGCTTGTAGTTGAATCATAAGATAGCAAGTGTCAAACTTCAAATCAATGGCATTATGTCATTTCTATGTCTTATGCATTCTGTAATCAATGTTAATTTCTTCCAAACACAAGGACACTGGCTGTCGCTCATCCTACTCTAGAAATATTTCTCTGCTTGACGTCTTTGGCTGATTGAGCGTTCTTTCCATTTTTGGTCTTTTTAATAAAGAGCTGTCTATCATATGTCTTTTTCTGTCTTTCTGCCTAAATGAAGACAGGATGAACAACTTAGAGTGAATCTCTGCATGCGTCACTGTTTGCTTAGAAGGAACACAATTATGTTATCAACCATAATCATGAAGATTGCTACCATCGCATCACTACTTGTCAAGGTTTCTTTGATTGTTCTTGGAAAGAAATTGGGAATTAATCATAAAAAATAAGCACAATGTTAAGCTAAGCTTGCCGACAAAATGAACCACTTTCAAATACTGACAAAATAGTGCAAATCAATCTGAATTAAAGAGATTGGGAGTCAATGTGATATGTGGTACAATAATGGATGCTGTTGTAATCTGTTTTGAGGCTCTCTCAAACAGATGGACATCCTTTTTAGGTTCCAATATCAAGGGCTTTGACAATGTGCATATATACATATATACAGTGGGGGAAAAAAGTATTTAGTCAGCCACCAATTGTGCAAGTTCTCCCACTTAAAAAGATGAGAGGGGCCTGTAATTTTCATCATAGGTACACTTCAACTATGACAGACAAAATGAGAAAAAAAATCCAGAAAATCACATTGTAGGATTCTTTATGAATTTATTTGCAAATTATGGTGGAAAATACATATTTGGTCACCTACAAACAAGCAAGATTTCTGGCTCTCACAGACCTGTAACTTCTTCTTTAAGAGGCTCCTCTGTCCTCCACTCATTACCTGTATTAATGGCACCTGTTTGAACTTGTTATCAGTATAAAATACACCTGTCCACAACCTCAAATAGTCACACTCCAAACTCCACTATGGCCAAGACCAAAGAGCTGTCAAAGGACACCAGAAACAAAATTGTAGACCTGCACCAGGCTGGGAAGACTGAATCTGCAATAGGTAAGCAGCTTGGTTTGAAGAAATCAACTGTGGGAGCAATTATTAGGAAATGGAAGACATACAAGACCACTGATAATCTCCCTCGATCTGGGGCTCCATGCAAGATCTCACCCCGTGGGGTCAAAATGATTACAAGAACGGTGAGCAAAAATCCCAGGACCACACAGGGGGACCTAGTGAATGACCTGCAGAGAGCTGGGACCAAAGTAACAAAGCCTACCATCAGTAACACACTACGCCGCCAGGGACTCAAATCCTGCAGTGCCAGACGTGTCCCCCTGCTTAAGCCAGTACATGTCCAGGCCCATCTGAAGTTTGCTAGAGAGCATTTGGATGATCCAGAAGAAGATTGGGAGAATGTCATATGGTCAGATGAAACCAAAATATAACTTTTTGGTAAAACTCAACTCGTCGTGTTTGGAGGACAAAGAATGCTGAGTTGCATCCAAAGAACACCATACCTACTGTGAAGCATGGGGGTGGAAACATCATGCTTTGGGGCTGTTTTTCTGCAACGGGACCAGGACGACTGATCCGTGTAAAGGAAAGATTGAATGGGGGCATGTATCGTGAGATTTTGAGTGAAAACCTCCTTACATCATTAAGGGCATTGAAGATGAAACGTGGTTGGGTCTTTCAGCATGACAATGATCCCAAACACACCGCCCGGGCCACGAAGGAGTGGCTTCGTAAGAAGCATTTCAAGGTCCTGGAGTGGCCTAGCCAGTCTCCAGATCTCAACCAGATAGAAAATCTTTGGAGGGAGTTGAAAGTCTGTGTTGGACTCTGTCATTGCCAACAAAGGGTATATAACAAAGTATTGAGATAAACTTTTGTTATTGACCAAATACTTATTTTCCACCATAATTTGCAAATAAATTCATTAAAAATCCTACAATGTGATTTTCTGGATTTTTTCCCCTCATTTTGTCTTCATAGTTCATAGTTGAAGTGTACCTTTTTAAGTGGGAGAACTTGCACAATTGGTGGCTGACTAAATACTTTTTTGCCCCACTATATATATGTATATATATATATATATATATATATATATATATATATATATATATGGCTCTGTTGGTAGTTTGTAGCATAACAATCAGTGTCAATATCTGACTAGTCCACACAGGCCCACAGACACAGACACACAGGCGCACAGGCACACAGGCATGGACCGACCACTATCTTTTATCAGAACTTTATTATCCAATCACACAGCCACACAGATAATCTCTCAGCCAACGAGACGCAGGAAACCACTCTACAAACAAGTCTATCATTGTCTATTTCCCAGCAAACACAGCCACTATTGACCTCAGTCAGTCGTTATATTGTTTTAGTCTTATCAGAAGCGGTTGTCATAGTTTGTTGACACTTTCATCTACATGACTATCACCCTGAACCATTGAATAAAGAGAAACACAGTGGTTCTAAGTTAGTAAACTATATGGTGACTACATCACTGTTGGTGACCTAAGCGCTGAACTGAAAGCCTTCTGGGTCATATATATATATATATATATATATATATATATAAACTCCCAGTAATATATTGGGTAAATCACCAACGTTTAGGCATCACTGTACCTTCTTCGTTAGACATGTTGACAGGGTGTTCCAAAGAGAAACAAACACAGACACAGGTTGTGTCCCAAAATAGCACCCTATTCCCTATATAGTGTACTACTTTTGAAATGTAGTACACTATATAGGAAATAGGGTTCAACCTGGGATGCAAACAGAGACCGTATGTATTCTCACCTCCAGGTATGACATGAAGATGTTGTACTGCATGTCATCGCTGGTCTCCTCAATGGCTTTGAACAGGTCATTTAGAGTGTGTACGTAGATCCCCGGGTCTCTGTCCGTCCCTAACATAGTGAAGGTCTTCCCACAACCTACACACACACACACACACACACACACACACACACACACACACAGTTTTCAGTTTGAGTTGGAGAATAATAGTGTCAATACCAAACAACAGCATTGAAGAGCATTGAATGGCACTGAACGGCAATGAACGGCATTGAAGAGCATTGAAGGGAATTGAAGAGCATTGAAGGGAATTGAAGAGCATTGAAGGGAATTGAAGAGCATTGAAGGGAATTGAAGAGCATTGAAGGGAATTGAAGAGCATTGAAGGGAATTGAAGAGCATTGAAGGGAATTGAACGGCATTGAAGAGCACTGAAGAGTTTTGAAGACTATTGAACAACATTTAATGAAATTGAAGGGCATTGAACGGCATTAAAGGGAATTGCACGGCATTGATTGGCATTGAACGTCATTGAAGGGCATTGAAGGGCATTGAACGTCATTGAAGGGCATTGAACGTCATTGAAGGGCATTGAACGTCATTGAAGGGCATTGAATGGCATTGAAACGCATTGGACGGCATTGAAGAGCATTGCACAGCACTGAACAGCATTGAACAGTCTTACACAGTATTGAAGAGAAAAGTGCAGTTGCAAAAAACCATCAAGCGCTATGATGAAACTGACTCTCATGAGGACCGCCACAGGAAAGGGAGACACAGAGTTACCTTTGCTGCAGAGGATAAGTTCATTAGAGCTACCAGCCCCAGAAATTGCAGCCCAAATAAATGCTTCACAAAGTTCAAGTAACAGACATCTCAACATCAACTATTCAGAGGAGACTGCGTGAATCAGGCCTTCATGGTCAAATTGCTGCAAAGAAACCACTACTAAAGGACACCAATAATAAGAAGAGACTTTCTTGGGCCAAGAAACCCAAGCAATGGACAATAGACTGGCGGAAATCTGTCCTTTGGTCTGATGAGTCCAAATGTGAGATTTTTGATTCCAACCGCCGTGTCTTTGTGAGACGTAGAGTAGGTGAACGGATGATCTCTGCATGCGTGGTTCCCACCGTGAAGCATGGAGGAGGTGTGATGGTGTGGGGGTGCTTTTCTGGTGACACTGCTTGTGATGTATTTAGAATTCAAGGCACACTTAACCAGCATGGCTACGACAGCATTCTGCAGTGATACACCATCCCATCTGGTTTGCGCTTAGTGGGACTATCATTTGTTTTTCAACAGGACAATGACCCAACACACCTCCAGGCTGTGTAAGGGCTATTTCACCAAGAAGGAGAGTGATGGAGTGCTGCATCAGATGACCTGGCCTTCACAATCACCCGACCTCAACCCAAATGAGATGGTTTGGGATGAGTTGGACTGCAGAGTGAAGGAAAAGCAGCCAACAAGTATCAGCATATGTGGGAATTCCTTCAAGACTGTTGGAAAAGCATTCCAGGTGAAGTTGGTTGAGAGAATGTCAAGAGAGTGCAAAGCTGTAATCAAGGCAAAGGGTGGCTACTTTGAAGAATCTCAAATATAAAATATACTTTGATTTGTTTAACACTTTTTTAGTTACTACATGATTGCATGTATTATTTCATAATTTGTATGTATTCATTATTATTCTAAAATGTAGAAAATAGTAAAAATAAAGAAAAACCCTTGAACAAGTAGGTGTCCAAACTTTTGACTGGTACTATATATTTTCCATAACCAAACAGCATATTCAGCTGTTTGAAGCTGGCGTACAAAACAGAAAGTAAAAGACGCACAAACAAAACTTCAGAATGGGAAGCAAAGAAATAGCACACATAGAACAGATCTTCCGATTCTTGAGAATCGAGAATTATATGAGAATTTGGTTGGGTGGCCCAAATTGTTGCATATTGTTGCTTTAAGTTCAGTTCATTTATTTGGCCTTGTACAGGAATTTGTCACGCATTCAGTAGCTGGATGTGTGCACACGACTTTTAAACTCAATATTAAAAGGCCTTCTTGTTGAAAGCTTAACCCCAGTCGACCTTTATTTCCTGATACCATGCCTGTTTTGGTCGAGGAGGACAGGTCACAACAGGTCTTAATTCAGTTTTGGACAACAAGGCTCTGACACACTGAGTTTAATTAGTTTAATTCAAGCAGAGATTAAGAACAGTGAGTCTACAGGGAAAGACAGACAGGAGGAAGAAAGGAGGGAGGGAAGGAGGAAGGGATGGAGGAGAAGATGTCTGACGGTCTGTCTGAGCCCTGCATCTCAGCAGTCTGGTGCAACCTATGACATCATTTCCTGTCTTCCCATTAAAAGCAAAATGAGAGAAAGCACACAACACCTATTCCCAGTTCCCATGGTAACATATCAGACTAATTAGAATCTAGAACCACCACATTAATCAAACAGTGGAAAAGGAAGATTGTACTACATGATTATGAGTTTGAATTTACCGCTGAAATTAGATAAATACATAACAAGAGATGACCATGGATTAAAAGGCATGTGGTCAGGATCATCAACCCCCAGGCTGGTTATTTCCTGGGTATTGTTCTCCTCTGCCGCCCATTGTTTGGTCGATAGAGCCTTAGTTCTCCCCTGGTGCCCAGTGGGTGGTAAATAGAGGCTTAGTTCTCCCCTGCCGCCCAGTGGGTGGTAGATAGAGGCTTAGACCAGCCCTGGTGCCCAGTGGGTGGTAAATAAAGGCTTAGACCAGTCCTGAGGACAACACACACAGGGACAGAGGACACACACACACACCCGCAATTAGAATAGAGGATAGGGCAGCTATGACAAACCTGTGGGTCCGTAGGCAAAAACAGTGGCGTTGTAGCCGGATATGAGGCCTTCGATCAGGCCCTTGGTCGTGGCTCTGTACACCTCTTCCTGGTTGGCTGAGCAGTCAAATGCAACGTCGAACATATAGGTCTTCTCCCGGGAACGGTTAGCACGCAGGATATTATCTGGATCCTCCATGGGGTTCATCAGAACAACCATCTATAGCAGGGAGGGGGGAGGAGGAGGGGGGAGGAAGGAAGGAAGGAAGAAGGGAGAGGAGGTGGGAGGGAGATGGAGGGATGGGGGAGAATGGATGGAGGAGGGAGAGGGAGAAGGGTGGAAAGGGAGGGAGGGAGGAGGGAGGGGAGGGGTAGGTAGCGAGGGGGAGAGGGGAGAAGGGAGGAGGCAAGAGGAGAAGGCAGGGAGCAGGAGGAGGAGGAGGGAGAGAGGGAGCAAGGGAGAAGGGGGACAAGGGAGGAAGGGGAGTGTGGAGGAGGGATGGAGGGGGAAGGGAGGAGGGAGGGGCAGAGAAGGATGAAAAGAGAGAGAAAGGGACATTTGAATGATTAGTCATCACACTAGAGAAACATCATTGCATGACATATAATATAATAATTTTTGTTTTAAAATACACATTCGAAGGTCAAATCATCTGAATGAATCTGTCAATAGAGAATGACTGCTATTACCCCAGAGGCCCACTACACTCCTCATTCACTCCTGCTGCCATCTGCCACAGTATGACTGTCTGCACCGTAATGGCTGACAGTTACCCAGCTCTGTGCAGGTAATTCAAGTGGTGAAGAGAAACTGATGGGCACAGCAGCAGCTAGAGGAGGGGTCTGAAGATTTAAACAGGGCCTTTAATCCATCTGTAGCTGGAGACACAAAGGGCCCAGGGGCCCTCCTGTTGGGTTGAGCCCTGAGTGCCACAGTGCCCCTCCACACACACACTGCATCCCAATTCCCTCTATTCTCTAGTGCACTCATATGACCCTGGTCTAAAGAAGTGCACTACAGTATATATGGTGTTGGAGCACATTTGGGTGTACACTCCAGACCACCAAGGGTAGATAAATGGTGAACACATCAGGGGATCTACAAACACACGTATGCTGTTTGAAAGTATAGTGTATGTGTGCATGGTGGAAGAACTCACGGTTCTAACCACAATCAAACCAATGCAAGAAACACCAAACAAGATACAAAGGATTGCTACGTCAACTCTTCAGATCAGTATTCATTCATTCAAGGTAACCACTATTGCTAAGTTTGAGGTGTCTAATTGCTACCATCCACTCACCTAGTGACATTGGCTACTTAAAAATCTAAGATTTCAGAATCCATCCACAGGGGCACATCACAGAAGCACATCACAGGGGCACATCACAGAAGCACATCACAGGGACACAGCACAGTGGCACATCATTGGGGCACATCACAGAAGCACATCACAGGGACACAGCACAGTGGCACATCATTGGGGCAAATCACAGAAGCACATCACAGGGACACAGCACAGTGGCACATCATTGGGGCAAATCACAGAAGCACATCACACGGACACAGCACAGTGGCACATCATTGGGGCAAATCACAGGGGCAAATTACAGGGGCACCGCACAGTGGCACATCAAAAGGGGCACAGCACAGTGGCATGGTGTCAGAATGTAACGGCTGTAATAATGAAGAGAACTCATTCCATTACAGCCAGGGGAAACACTTAGACAGGATTGTGAACATTATTCACTTCACTAAGGTGTCGTCTGGGAGACCTAGCCAGCTCCCCAGACCTTTGTTCGCCAGCAGAGGAGTGAGTCAAAGCTCAGGAGTCAGTTGGACACTGTGGTGAATATTAAAACATTGTCTCTTGAACGTCGCTCTCTTTTTTTGAGTAGACTTCAGGGCTACTGGATTTTGTAGTGGGCGTGCATTCAGGTTTGAAATGGTCTGTTTTGTTCATGTCCCGCTCTGAGGGGCTGGAGACAGCCTTCAGGTTCAGGACAGTGTGTGTATGTTGTGTGTGTGTGTCTGTCTCTCTGTGTGTGTGTGTGTCTGAATGGTCTGGATCTGGTCTAGTATCCACAGCACAGCCCTGTTTGATAACTCCTCAGTAATGGAGCCTCTCACTTTGAAGCCTCTTGGTTTAAATTCAAGAGGAGAAATCTGACTTTTATAAGCATACAATTACAGAGACAGAACAAAACACACACCCAGCTGTAATCAGCAAACAGAGGAGAGGATTGAGGTAAGGGGGGGGGGCTAGAGGAGAAGGAGAGAGGGAGAGAGAGGAGAGAGGCCGGGAAGAGAGGAGAAAGAGAGAGGGAGAGTTGTTTATTTCACTTTTGTATATTATCAACCTCACTTGCTTTGGCAATGTTAACACATGTTTCCCATGCCAATAAAGCCCCTTGAATTGAATTGAGAGGCAAGAGAGGGGGGAAAGAGAGAGAGCAGAAAGAGAGAGGGAAGAGAGGAGAAGGGAGAATGAGGGACAGTCAGCTGCCTCAGAGAAGAGCCGGTAATCAGATGTATTTGGGCTGGTGACACCGTAGCAGCTTCCTTTCCCTTCTATCTCTCTATATCTCCCTCTCTCCTTCCTACTCTTCCCCCAGCAGCACACTTTCCTGCAGCACACTTTCCTGACGTCCTCTCTATGATCACATTTCTCAGGAAACACAGTATTGTAAACCTTCTCTCTAGCCAGGGTCAGGGATACTGAGTAACTTACAGACAGTCAGTCTGGTGTTCTCACCAACAACGTGACAAAACTAAGAAATATTGTGTGTGTAGGGTGGATATGACAGAAGGGATAGAGAGATGGCTCTGGCTTTGATGAACTTCAACCTGACTATCTGTCTGAGAGCCCTGCTCTACTCTACTCTGGTGAGGTCAGAGGTCAGAAAGGCTGGCAGCCACTTACTACAGTAGATGACAGGCACGGCTGTGTCCATGTGTCCCTGTGTCCGTGTGTGTTTCAGTAGGCATCAGTGAGCATATACAGTCCATTAAGAAAGTATTCAGACCCCTTGACTTTTTCCACATTTTGTTACATTACAGCCTTATTCTAAAATTGATTTAATTGAATAAAAAATGTTCCTCATCCAACTATACAGTTGTTAAAATGGCGCAGAAGAGGATGCTGAAGTTTTACATGCCCATAATCAATTATGCTATTTTGTTCATTTTTTTGCGTTGTTTGTAACTTGTTTATTAACTTATTTTGTACATAATGTTGCTGCTACCGTCTCTTATGACCGAAAATAACTTCTGGACATCAGAACTGGGATTACTCACCATGGACTGGAAGAAGCTTTTTCCTTTAACGAGTGACGAGAAAGATATACTGCTCTCCCGTGAACAGGCCCAGATCCTTGTCATTTGTGTGAAGAAATGCCGAATGACGGCACGGACAATATCGAGCTGGAGGGATTTTCAATGCACCGGCAGAACAGAGAAGCTACATCTGGTAAGATGAGGCGTGGGGATGTGTGTCTTTTTGTCAATAACAGCTGGTATGCAATGTCTAATACTAAAGAAGTCTTGAGGTACTGCTCGCATGAGGTAGAGTACCTTATGATAAGCTGTAGACCACACTATCTACCAAGAGAGTTCTCATCTATATTATTCGTAGCCATCTATTTACCACCACAGACCGATGCTGGCACTAAGACCGCACTCAACAAACTCTATAGTGCCATAACATAAGCAAATAAGAAAATGCTCATCTAGAAGCGGTGCTCTTAGTGGCCAGGGACTTTAATATAGGCAAACTTAAATCAGTTTTACCAAATTTTTATCAACATGTCACATGTGCAACCAGAGGGAAAAAAACTCTAGACCACCTTTTCTCCACACACAGAGACGTATACAAAGCTCTACCCTGCCCTCCATTTGGCAAAACCGACCATAATTCAATCCTCCAGATTCCTGCTTACAAGAAAAAACTAAAGCAGGAAGAACCAGTGACTCGCTCAATACGTAAGTGGTTGGATGGTGCGGATGCTACACTACAGGACTGTTTTGCTAGCACAGCCTGGAATATGTTCTGGGATTCATCCAATGGCATTGAGGAGTATACCACCTATGTCACCGACTTCATCAGTAAGTGCATCGATGACCTCCCCCCCACAGTGACCGTACGTGCATATCCCAACCAGAAGTCAACATCCGCATTGGGCTCAAGGCTAGAGCTGCCACTTTCAAGAAGTGGGACACTAATCCGAACGCCTATAAGAAATCCTGCTATGCCCTCAGACACTGAAGAATGCACAAGAGCACCACGTGTTCTGGATGACTGCAAGATAACGCTCTCGGTAGTCGATGTGAGCAAGATCTTTTAACAGGTAAACATTCACACAGCCGCTGCCAGATGGATTACCAGGACGTGTACTCAAAGCATGCGTGAACCAACTGACAAGTGTCTTCACAGAGATTTTCAACCTCTCCCTGACATAGTCTGTAATACCAACATGTTTCAAGCAGACCACCATAGTCCCTGTGCCCAAGGAAGCGAAGGTAACCTGCCTAAATGATTACCACCCTCGGTAGCCATGAAGTCGGTAGCCATGAGGTGCTTTGAAAGGTTCGTCATGGCTCACATCAACCCACTCCACACCCACACCCAATCACACCCACTCCAATTCTTATACCGCCCCAACAGATTCACAGATGATGCAATCTCAACAGCACTCCAAACTACCCTTTCCCACCTAGACAAAAGGAACACCTATGTGAGAATTATGTTCATTGACCACAGCTCAGCGTTCAATAACATAGTGCCCACGAAGCTCCTCAATAAGCTAAGGACCCTGGGACTAAACACCTCCCTCTGCAACTGGATCCTGGACTTTGACGGGCCACCCCCAGGTGGCAAGGGTAGGCAACAACACATCTGCCACGCTGATCCTCAACACTGGGGCCCCTCAGGGGTGTGTACTTAGTTTCCTCCTGTACTCCCTGTTCACCCACAACTGAGTGGCCAAACACGACTCCAACACCATCGATAAGTTTGCTGATGACACAACAGTGGTTGGCCTGATCACCGACAACAACGAGACAGCCTATAGGAGGAGGTCAGAGAACTGGCAGTGTGGTGCCATGACAACAACCTCTCCCTCAATGTGAGCAAGACAAAGGAGCTGATTGTGGACTACAGAAAAAGGTGGCCGAACATGCCCCATAAGGGATACAAATTGTAGTCCTGCACAAGGCTGTGATGGGCTACAGGACAATAGACAAGCAGCTTGGTGAGAAGGCAACAACTGTTGGTGCAATTATTAGAAAATGGAAGAAGTTCAAGAATCAGGTCAATCACCCTCAGTCTGGGGCTCCATGGAAGATCTCACCTCGTGGGGCATCAATGATCATGAGGAAGGTGAGGGATCAGTCAAGAACTACACGGCAGCACCTGGTCACTGACCTGAAGAGAGCTGGGACCACAGTCTCAAAGAAAACCATTAGTAACACACTACGCCGTCATGGATTAAAATCCTGCAGCGCACGCAATGTCCCCCTGCTCAAGCCAGTGCATGTCCAGGCCCGACTGAAGTTTGCCAATGACCATCTGGATGATCCAGAGGAGGAATGGGAGAAGGTCATGTGGTCTGATGAGACAAAAATAGAGCTTTTTGGTCTAAACTCCACTCGCCGTGTTTGGAGGAAGAAGAAGGATGAGTACAACCCCAAGAACACCATCCCACCCGTGAAGCATGGAGGTGGAAACATCATTCATTGGGGATGTTTTTCTGCAAAGGGGACAGGACGACAGAACCGTAATGAGGGGAGGATGGATGGGGCCATGTATCGCAAGATCTTGGCCAACAACCTCCTTCCCTCAGTAAGAGCATTGAAGATGGGTCTTCCAGCATGACAACGACCCGAAACACACAGCCAGGGCAACTAAGGAGTGGCTCCGTAAGAAGCATCCCAAGGTCCTGGAGTGGCCTAGCCAGTCTCCAGACCTGAACCCAATAGAAAATCTTTGGAGGGAGCTGAAAGTCCATATTGCCCAGGGACAGCCCCGAAACCTGAAGGATCTGGATAAGGTCTGTATGGAGGAGTGGGCCAAAATCCCTGCTGCTGTGTGTGCAAACCTGGTCAAGAACTCCTGGAAACTTATGATATCTGTAATTGCAAACAAAGGTTTATGTACCAAATATTAAGTTCTGCTTTTCTGGTGTATCAAATACTTATGTCATGCAATAAAATGCAAATAAATTACTTAAAAATCATACAATGTGATTTTCTGGATTTTTGGATTCCGTCTCTCACAGTTGAAGTGTACCTATGATACAAATTACAGACCTCTGCATGCTTTGTAAGTAGGAAAACCTGCAAAATCGGCAGTGTTTCAAATACTTGTTCTCCCCACTGTACCCTGACTCTGCGTGCAATGAACGCAAAAGAAGTGGCACAATTTCCCTAGTTTAATATTGCCCGCTAACATGAATTTATTTTAACTAAATATGCAGGTTTAAAAACATATACTTCTGTGTATTGATTTTAAGAAAGGCATTGATGTTATGGTTAGGTACATTCATGCAACGATTGTGCTATTTTCGCAAACGTGCTTTTGTTAAATCATCCCCCGTTTGGCGAAGTTGGCTGTCTTTGTTAGGAAGAAATAGTCTTCACACAGTTCGGAACTGCTGCATATACCCTGACTCTGTTGCACAGAATGCAAGAGAAGTGACACAATTTCCCTAGTTAAAAGAAATTCATGTTAGCAGGCAATATTAACTAAATATTCAGGTTTAAAAATATATACTTGTGTATTGATTTTAAGAAAGGCGTTGATGTTTACGGTTAGGAAAACATTGGTGCAACGACAGTGCATTTCTTCACGAATGCGCTTGTTAAATCACCCATTTGGCGAAGTAGGCTGTGATTTAATAATAAATTAACAGGCACTGCATCGATTATATGCAACGCGGGACAAGCTAGATAAACTAGTAATATCATCTACCATGTGTAGTTAACTAGTGATTATGTTTAGATTGATTGTTTTTTATAAGATACGTTTAATGCTAGGTAATCTTGGCTCCTTGATGCACTCGCATAACAGGTAGTCAGTCTGCCACGCAGTCTCCTCGTGGAGTGCAACGTAATCAGCAATGACCGGTGTCCAAAAATACAGATTACCGATTGTTATGAAAACTTGATATCGGCCCTAATTAATCGGCCATTCCGATTAATCGGTCAACCTCTAATACATAGTCACGTCACCCCTACCTACATGTACAAATTACCTCTAACCTCTACCCCCGCACACTGACTCGGTACCAGTACCCTCTGTATATAGCCTCATTATTGTTATGGAATTGTGTTTCTTTTTATTATTATTTTATAGTTTATTTGGTAAATATTTTCTTTAACTCTTCTTGAACTGCACTATTGGTTAAGGGCTTGTAAGTAAGCATTTCACAGTAAGGTCTACACTTATTGTATTTCGGTGCATGTGACAAATAAAGTTTGATATGATTAGATTTGATAATACCCCATAATGAAAAAGCAAACTTAGGTTTTTAACATTTTTTGCAAACTCACAAAAATAAAAAAAATACTGAGATACCTTATTTACATAATTATTTAGACACTTTGCTATGAGACTTGAAACTGAGCTCAGGTGCATCCTGTTTCCGTTGATCATCCTTGAGATGTTTCTAGAACTTGATTAGAGTCTACCCATGGCAAATTCAATTGATTGGACATGATCTGGAAAGGCACACACCTGTCTATGTAAGGTCCCACAGTTGACAGTGCATGTCAAAGCAAAAAGCAAGCCATGAGGTCAAAGGAATTGTCCGTAGAGCTCAGAGACAGGATTGTGTCGAGGCACAGATCTGGGGAAGAGTACCAAAAAATGTCTGCAGCATTGAAGGTCCCCATGAACACAGTGGCTTCCACCATCCTTAATTTGTATTTTTTATTTAACCTTTATTTAACTAGGCAAGTCAGTTAAGAACAAATTCTTATTTACAATGACAGCCTACCAGGGAACTGCCTCGTTCAGGGGCAGAACGACAGGTTTTTACCTTGTCAGCTTGGGGATTCTTAAATGGAAGAAGTTTGGAACCACCAAGACTCTTCCTAGAGCTAGCCACCCGGCCAAACTCTGCAATCGGGGGAGAAGGACCTTGGTCAGACCATAAGAAAGAAGATTCTCTGGTCTGATGAAACCAAGACTGAACTCTTTGGCCTGAATGCCAAGCGTCGTGTCTGTAGGAAACCTAGCACCATCTCTATGTGAAGAATGGTGGTGGCAGCATCATGCTGTGGGGATGTTTTTCAGCAGCAGGGACTGGGATACTTGTCAGGATCTAATAAATTATGAACGGCGCAACGCACATAGAGATCCTTGATGAAAACCTGCTCCAGAGCATTCAGGACCTAAGACTGGGGCGAAGGTTCACTTTCCAACAGGACAACAACCCTAAGCACACTGCCAACACAATCCGGGAGTGGCTTAGGGACAAGTCTCTGAATGTAGTTGAGTGGCCCAGCCAGAGCCCAGGCATGAACCCGATCGAGCATCTATGAAAATAACTGTGCAGGGACACTCCACATCCAACTTGACAGAGCTTGAGAGGATTTGCAGAGAAGAATGGGAGAAACTCCCCAGATACCGGTGTGCCAACCTTGTAGCATCATACCCAAGAAGACACTTGACTGTAAACACTGCCAAAGGTGCTTCAACAAAGTACTGACTAAAGGGTCTGAATAATTAAAGTAGCAATCAAAAGTTTGGACACACCTAGTCATTCAGGGTTTTTCTTTATTTTTACCATTTTCTAAAATTTAGGATAAAATATATAAAAACTATGAAAGTAATCATGTAGTAAACAAAAAAAGTGTTAAACAAACCAAAATAAAGATTATTCAAAGTAGCCATCCTATGCCATGATGACAGCTCTGCACACTCTTGTAATTCTCTCCACCAGCTTCACCTGGAATGATTATCCAAAAGTCCTGAAGGAGATCACACATATGCTGCTTTTCCTTCACTCAGTGGTCTATCTCATCCCATACTACCTGAATTGGGTTGAGGTCAGTGATTGTGGAGGCCAGGTCATCTAATGCAGCAATCCATCACTCTCCGTCTTGGTCAAATAGCCCTTATACAGCCTGGAGGTGTTTTGGGTCATTGTCCTGTTGAAAAACAAATTATAGTCCCACTAATCGCAAACCTGACGGGATGGTGTATCGCTACAGAATGCTGTCGTAGCCATGCTGGTTAAGTGAGCCTTGCATTCTAAATACATGACCAACAGTGTCACCAGCAAAGCACGGCACCACATCACACCTCTTCCCCCATGCTTCACGTTGGGAACCACACATGCGGAGATCATCCATTTACCTACTCTGCGTCTCACAAAGACACGGCGGTTGGAACCAAAAACTTCAAATTTGGACTCATCAGACCGAAGGATTTCCACTGGTCTAATGTCCATTGGTTGTGTCTCTTGGCCCAAGCAAGTCTCTTTTTATTATTGGTGTCCTTTAGTAGTGCTTTCTTGCATGAAGGCCTGATTCACACAGTCTCCTCAGTTGATGTTGTGATGTGACTGTTACTTGGACTCTGTGAAGCATTTACTTGGGCTGCAATTTCTGAGGCTGGTAACTCTAATGAACGTATCCTCTGCAGCAGACGTAACTCTGTGTCTTCCTTTTCTGTGGCGATCCTCATGAGAGCCAGTTTCATCATAGCGCTCGATGGTTTTTGCGACTACACTTGAAGAAACTTTCAAAGTTCTTGAAAATGTCCGTATTGACTGTCCTTCATGTCTTAAAGTAATAATGAGCTGTTCTTTCCATAACTTGGTATTTTACCAAACAGGGATATCTTCTGTATACCACCCCTAACTTGTCACAACACAACTGATCGGCTCAAATGCATTGGCTCAAAGGAAAGACATTCCACAAATGAACGTTTAACAAGGAACACCTGTTAAGTGAAATGAATTCCAGGTGACCTCATGAAGCTGGTTGAGAGAATGGCATGAGTGTGCAAAGCTGTCATCAAGGCAAAGAGTGGCTACTTTGAAGAATCTCAAATCTCAAATATATCTTGATTTGTTTAACACTTTGTTGGTTGCTACATGTGTTATTTCATAGTTTTGATGTCTTCATTATTATTCTACATTGTAGAAAAGATGAAAAAAAAACAACTTGAATGAGTAGGTGTGTCCAAATTTTGACTGGTACCGTATGCAAGTGTAATATTTCAGTTTTAGATTTTTAATACATTTGCTAACATTTGTAAAAGCCTGTTTTTGCTTTGTCATTATGGGGAATTGTGTGTAGATTGATGAGGGGGAATAAATATTTAATCAAATTTTGAATAATGCAGTAACCTAACAAAATTTGGAAAAAGTCAAGGGGTCTTCATACTTTCCGAATGCACTGTCGTCTGTTCAAGATAGGTTATTGTGTGCATTCAAGGATGTTTTTACAGGAGAGTGTGTTTAGTACAGTAGCACGTGTGTGCCTATACTAAGGAACACCCTTGAGGGCCAATCAAGATGATTTCACACCTCTCGCATCTGTTGCCTGTGTTCCTTAGGTTAACCAGTGGTTACCCAGTTACCCCACCTCACCCGGTAACGTAGGACTGCTGCTGGCAGGGCATGGCATCTTCTGTAGGGTAAGGCAGCTGATACGGAGACCTGTAGCATGGTGCCAGCGGGCATAGATGCATGGGAAACTTGGCATGCACTTGTTCCAACGTCAGTACTTGCACACTACTTACAATGAAGCAACATATTGGACATGCATACTAAGTAGTACATAACTTGATGCCAGAATAGAAGACAAAAGTAGCTTTTAAGAACGACCTATAATGTTGGTTCACAAGGTGACGAACTGCATCATCTGGGAACGACCTGTAGTGTTGATTTAAGAACGACCTGTAATGTTGATTTAAGAACGAACTGTAACGTTGACTTAAGAACAACCTGTAGTGTTGATTTTAGAGCGACCTGTGGTGTTGATTTAAGAATGACCTGTAGTGTTGATTTAAGAACGACCTGTAGCGTTCATTTAAGAATAAACATGACAAAAAGGCACCAAAAAAGGGGGTGCTAAACAAGATCATTTTAATGAGATTTCAACATCGCCGACCCATGAGGAGTTAGCTGTAGATGCTAGCTCCCAAGAGTTCCCCACAGAACCTAATCAAAATGACCTAATGGCTGCTATAAATTCACTAAGCAAGAAGGTGGATACAAGGCTGGCTGATAGCAACCTATAGCGTTAATTTAAGAATGACCTGTAGAGTTGATTTAAGAATGACCTGTAGTGTTGATTTAAGAATGACCTGTAGTGTTGATTTAAGAATGACCTGTAGAGTTGATTTAAGAATGACCTGTAGTGTTGATTTAAGAATGACCTGTAGTGTTGATTTAAGAATGACCTGTAGAGTTGATTTAAGAACGAACTGTAGCAATGATTTTAAGAACGAACTGTAGCAATGATTTTAAGAACGAACTGTAGCAATGATTTTAAGAACGAACTGTAGCAATGATTTTAAGAACGAACTGTAGCAATGATTTTAAGGACGAACTGTAGCGTTAATTTAAGAACGACCTGTAATGTTGATTTAAGAACAACCCGTAGTGTTGATTTAAGAACGACCTGTAATGTTGATTTAAGAATAACCTGTAATGTTGAGTTAAGAATGACCTGTAATGTTGATTTAAGAATAACCTGTAATGTTGATTTAAGAATGACCTGTAGTGTTGACTTAAGAACAACCCGTAGTGTTGATTTAAGAACGACCTGTAGTGTTGACTTAAGAACAACCCGTAGTGTTGATTTAAGAACGACCTGTAATGTTGATTTAAGAATAACCTGTAATGTTGATTTAAGAATGACCTGTAGTGTTGACTTAAGAACAACCCGTAATGTTGATTTAAGAACGACCTGTAATGTTGATTTAAGAACGACCTGTAGTGTTGATTTATGAACAAGCTGTAGTGTTGATTGAAGAACGACCTGTAGCATTGATTTAAGAATGACCTGTAGTGTTGATTTTAAGGACTACCTGTAGTGTTGATTTAAGAATGACCAATAGCATTGATTTAAGAACGACCTGAATTGTTGATTTAAGAACGACCTGTAGTGTTGATTTAAGAGCGCCCTGTAGTGTTGATTTAAGAATGACCTGTAATGTTGATTTAAGAATGACCTGTAGTGTTGATTTAAGAACGACTTGTAGTGTTGATTTAAGAATGACCTGTAATGTTGATTTAAGAACGACCTGTAGTGTTGATTTAAGAACAACCTGTAGTGTTGATTTAAGAACGACCTGTAGCGTTGATTTAAGAATGACCTGTAGCGTTGATTTAAGAATGACCTGTAGCGTTGATTTTAAGAACGACCTGTAGTAATGATTTTAAGGACGAACTGTAGCGTTCATTTAAGAATGACCTGTAGCGTTGATTTAAGAATGACCTGTAGTGTTGATTTAAGAATGACCTGTAGCGTTGATTTAAGAATGACCTGTAGCGTTGATTTAAGAACGACCTGTAGTGTTGATTTAAGAATGACCTGTAATGTTGATTTAAGAACGACCTGTAGCGTTGATCTAAGAAGGACCTGTAGCGTTGATTTAAGAACGACCTGTAGCGTTGATTTTAAGGACGTATTGTAGCATTGATTTTAAGCATGATCTGTAGTGGTGATTGTCGGAACTAGAAGCACAAGCATTTCACTACACTCGCATTAACATCTGCTAACCATGTGTATGTGACAAATACAATTTGATTTGATTTGATTTAACGATGACAGATTCTCCATCCTAGAGGGGGAGATCAACAATTTCCAGGCCCAGGGACATGTACAAGTCTGTGGTTACCTAAATGCCAGAACTGGACAATAACCTGACACCCTCAACACACAGGGGAACAAACATCTACCTGGAGGTGACAGCATCCCCCCCCCACTTGCCCCCCTAGGCACAACTACGACAACATAACCGGGTCACAACTCCTGCAGCTCGGTCGCACGCTGGGTATGTACATAGTCAATGGTACGCTTCGAGGGTACTCCTATGGTAGGTACACCTACAGTGGCAAGAAAAAGTATGTGAAGCCTTTGTAAATACCTGGATTTCTGCATAAATTGGTCATATAATTTGATCTGAACTTCATCTAGGTCACAAAAATAGACAAACACAGTCTGTTTAAACTAATAACACACAAACAATTATACGTTTTCATGTGTTTATTGAACACACCTTGTAAACATTCACAGTGCAGGGTAGAAAAAGTATGTGAACTCTTGGATTTAATAACTGGTTGACCCTTATTTGGCAGCAATAACCTCAACCAAACGTTTTCTGTAGTTGCGGATCAGACCTGCACAACGGTCAGGAGGATTTTTTTTCAGTTCCTCTTTACAAAACTGTTTCAGTTCAGCTATATTCTTGGGATGTCTGGTGTGAACTGCTCTCTTGAGGTCATGCCACAGCATCTCAATCGGGTTGAGGTCAGGACTCTGACTGGGCCGCTCCTGAATGAATATTTTCTTCTGTTGAAGCCATTCTGTTGTTGATTTACTTCTGTGTTTTGGGTCGTTGCCACTGGGAAAATGTAGAAAATCCTCCAGAGTAAAATGTCACTGTTGTATGATTCATTTGGTTCACAAAAGTACTCAAAATACACTACATACAAAAGTATGTGGACACATGCTCGTCGAACATCTAATTACAAAACCATGGTCATTAATATGGAGTTGGTCCCCCCTTTGCTGCTGCAACAGCCTCCACTCTTCTGGGAAGGATTTCCACTAGATGTTGGAACATTGCTTTGGGGACTGGTTTCCATTGAGCCACAAGAGCATTAGTGAGATCAGGAACTGATTTTGGACGATTTGGCCGGGCTCGCAGTTGGCGTTCCTATTCATCCCAAAGGTGTTCGTTGGGGTTGAGGTCAGGGCTCTGTGCAGGACTAAGGGGCCTAGATTAACCATGACAAACAGCCCCAGACCATTATTCCTCATCCACCAAACTTTACAGTTGGCACTATGCATTCGGGCAGGTAGCGTTCACCTGGCCGAAGTTTGGCATTACACATGGTGGTCTTAGGCTTGTGTGTAGGAGTCAGGAGGAAGCTCAAAGGAACACAATGCTCCGTACTGATGATGTTTAACAGTAACAGTACTGGCCGGAGGGCCGAGAGACCACACACACACACAACACAATAAACCACATACACACAAACAAAGTTACACATAGGCTGATATTTTTCAGAGCTGATCTGATTGATGGTACATATAGTCAGGGCTCCAGATTAACGCCTTCCCCTGGTGCCATTCACTTTTTCAGTTGGTAGCACCAGCCCATGATTTGACCGCACCCCCAAAAATATAGAAATGTGGACTCACACAATTAAAACATTTGTAATAATCCAATAAAGTCATTAAAGTAATTCACAATGGTTTATTATTATTAAGAAGTGTAATTGGCTACTGAGATGGTATTCAATAAATATAAGGAGGAATGTATGAAGATATTTTGATATGCAACCTCATCCAGTGATGGTATAATATAGCAATAATAGTGACAATCAAAATAGGGCTTCAGAATTGTCTGATTTTTCAGATCTGATTGGTCAAAAGACCAATGAGTGAAAAAAAGATCAGAAGTGGTCTGCCTTTGTAAATGCAGCCTTCAATACACAATATATGGCACACACAGTCATAAGTGACTCTAATACACTCATGTTTTTGTATGAAAGTCTTGCTCAACAGCCTAATAATAATAATAATAACTAGGTGATTATTACCCTGTACATAACTAGGCGATTATTACCCTGTAAATAACTAGGTGTTTATTACCCTGTACATTACTAGGTGATTATTACCCTGTACATAACTAGGTGATTATTACCCTGTACATAACTAGGTGATTATTACCCTGTACATAACTAGGTGCTTATTACCCTGTAAATAACTAGGTGATTATTACCCTGTACATAACTAGGTGATTATTACCCTGTACATAACTAGGTGATTATTACCCTGTACATAACTAGGTGTTTATTACCCTGTAAATAACTAGGTGATTATTACCCTGTACATAACTAGGTGATTATTACCCTGTACATAACTAGGTGATTATTACCCTGTACATAACTAGGTGTTTATTACCCTGTAAATAACTAGGTGATTATTACCCTGTACATTACTAGGTGATTATTACCCTGTACATAACTAGGTGATTATTACCCTGTACATAACTAGGTGATTATTACCCTGTACATAACTAGGTGATTATTACCCTGTACATAACTAGGTGATTATTACCCTGCACATAACTAGGTGATTATTACCCTGTAAATAACTAGGTGATTATTACCTTGTAAATAACTAGGTGATTATTACCCTGTACATAACTAGGTGATTTTTACCCTGTAAATAACTAGGTGATTATTACCCTGTACATAACTAGGTGATTATTACCCTGTAAATAACTAGGTGATTATTACCCTGTACATAACTAGGTGATTATTACCCTGTACATAACTAGGTGATTATTACCCTGTACATAACTAGGTGATTATTACCCTGTACATAACTAGGTGATCATTACCCTGTAAATAACTAAGCAATTCTTACCCTGAAAGTCATTTAGAGTTGCTTAAAGCACTCCCTGCTTTGTCACTACTCACACTGTAAAACACAGTGTTCAGGGTCAGTGTCACGAACCTCGCCGAGGATGGTGCCTCTTCCTGTTCGGGCGGTGCTCGGCGGTCGTCGTCGCCTGCCTATTAGCTGCCATCGATTCCCTTTCCGTTTGTTTTGGGTTATTGGTTAATTGGGTACACCTGTTTTTTATTAGGGTTTGTTTGTAGGGTATTTAGGGGCACTAGGCCCGCTGGGTATTTGTGCAGGCTTGTTTTTGTTACTCTGTGTTTTGATGGTGTGATTTATTCTTGTATTTATTCTCCGGACTGTTTAGTCCTGTTGTTGTTTTGGACTGGCAACTTATTTACGCCCTGTGTGTTGGCGTTACTGTTTTTGTTGCGCTGGGGAATAAATCTGAAGAAACGACTGAACCCTGCTCTCTGCGCCTGATTCCACCCACCACACCTAGTAGATCGTAACAGTCAGACTGTCCATTACTGTCTATCAGTGTTCTCATGTTAACCTCGCTGCACAGAAAATAGGCCCCTTTGTTTTGATGCAATCTCCAACCTGCTGTGGCTCCCTCCTTCCCTCAATTTCGTCATCCCTCCCTCCATCCCTCTAACCATTGGGCTTTATTTATCACCACTTCCCTCCACAGAGTGCCAGCCAGGAGTGGTGTCGCCATTTATGGCCATTTCATTAAATATTCCTGGCTCTACCTCTGTGGCAGAACTGACGGAAGTTAAGTCTTTGGCTGCGGCTAAAGAAAGACGCTGCTGGGGTTTGTTTGGTTCCTATCCCCGTCTCCTGTCCAGGAACTAAACACGACACTTCGTTAAAGACTGACGCTGTTTGGACAAAGTCACTAAGTCTATCCCTCGGAAACACTAACAGGGCTATTGTGTGGCTTGGTATTTCACCCAGTAGATATGGGAGTTGATCAAAATTGGATTTGTTTTCAAATTCTTTGTGGATCTGGGTAATTTGAGGGAAATATGTGTCTCTAATATGGTCATTCATTTGGCAGGAGGTTAGGATGTGCAGCTCAGTTTCCACCTCATTTTGCGGGCAGTGTGCACATAGCCTGTCTTCTCTTGAGAGCCTGGTCTGCCTATGGCAGCCTCTCTCAATAGCAAATCTATGCTCACTGAGCCTGTACATAGTCAAAGCTTTCCTTAATTGTGTGTCAATCACAGTGGTCAGGTTTTCTGCCACTGTGTACTCTCTGTGTAGGGCCAAATAGCATTCCAGTTTTCTGTTATTATTTTTTTTTCTTTCCAATGTGTCAAGTAATTATCTTTTTGTTTTCTCATGATTTGGTTGGATCTAATTGTGTTGCTGCCCTTGGGCTTTGTGGGGTCGGTTGTGTTTGTGAACAGACCCCCAGGACCAGCTGGCTAAAGGGACTCTTCTCTAGTCTCGCTATCTCTCTCTCTTCGCTCTCCTCTCTCCGCTCTCTCTTTCGAACAAGCCACCTGTTTCTGAAAGGGGGTGTTGGGCAGGTAAACACATGAGATGATGAGATGCATCGTGGGAGTTCCACTCCACAGAGAGAGGCGTTATGGACCGGTTTTAACACACAAACAGAGCCCAAAGGGAAAAGAAGAGCTCCCCATGTACAGGCTATAGCTTACTTTGAGTGATGTACCGCTCGCTCCCTGTGACACTTAGAATCCCATACACAGACAGACTCCAAACCTCCAAAACAAAAACGAAATGGTTATGGTCCCTTCGCTTCGTCTACACTGCATGTAAGGCGCATCTTTACTGAACGAATTAATGGTTAAAGTAGCTAATAGTCCGACCCTGCTTCCTCTCTACTCTCTTTCTCTCCTCTAACACCGAGCAGATAAATCCTCCCTCTTATGGCAGTTAAAAACAACAATGGCCCTGGTGGTCTCCATGGTGACGGACAGGGCCTCCCTATAAACATTGTCCCATGTGCTCCCTGTGTGTGTGGGTGACAGCCCTTCCCTGCCAGACTTCCTGTAAACTGTCCCTACAGCTACTGGAGAGACATCCTACACGGCACACTATCTGACACATCTCTCAAGAGTTTTGCCACTCACACCACCACACCAAACCACACCACCACAGACCACCAAACCACACCACCACAGACCACCAAACCACACTATCTGACACATCTCTCAGAGTTTTGCCACTCACACCACCACACCACACCAAACCACACCACCACAGACCACCAAACCACCACACCACAGACCACCACACCACCAAACCACACCACACCACCACAGACCACCAAACCACCACACCACAGACCACCACACCACCAAACCACACCACCACAGACCACCAAACCACACCACCACAGACCACCAAACCACCACACCACCACAGACCACCAAACCACACCACCACAGACCACCAAACCACACCACCACAGACCACCAATCCACCACGCCACCAAACCACACCAGATAGCCTGGCACTGTGAAAATGATTTATACCTCACTCTTCTGGCACTCCGTACAATTCAATAATTTGTATTTAACAAATTAGCATGGGAAGCTTATACTATAACAATGTCTTTAAATGTAGTGTCTTTGTCAATTGTTTGTAAAGTTATTCCCATTTTAAGAAGAATGCTTAGGAAGACATTGTATACAGTATTTCTGTAAAAGTAGTGGCTTAGTGGGTTGATAACGGCTAGGAACAGTTGATTAGTGGTTTGAATACGGCCGGGAACAGTTGATTAGTGGGTTGAATACGGCCGGGAACAGTTGATTAGTGGGTTGATAACGACTGGGAACAGTTGATTAGTGGGTTGATAACAGCTGGGAACATCAGAACAGAGAATCTTGTTTCTGATGGTCTGAGAGCCTTTCGGCAAGCTCAAAGTGGGCTGTCATGTGCCATCTCAACCAGCTTCATGAGGTAGTCACCTGAAATGCATTTCAATTAACAGGTGTGCTTTGTTAAAAGTTAATTTGTGAAATGTCTTTCCTTCTTAATGCATTTGAGCCAATCAGTTGTGTTGTGACAAGGTAGGGGTGGTATACAGAAGATAGCCCTATTTGGTAAAAGACCAAGTCCCTATTATGACAAGAACAACTCAAATAAGCAAAGAGAAAGGACAGTCCATCATTAGTTTAAGACATGAAGGTCAGTCAATCTGGAAAATGTCAAGAACTTTGAAAGTTTCTTCAAGTGCCATACGCACTACCCTCTGTAGTGCTATGCGGTCCGAGGTCGAGCAGTTGCCATATCAGACAGTGATGCAACCAGTCAGGATGCTCTCGATGGTGCAGCTGTAGAACCTTTTGAGGATCTGAGGACCCATGCCAAATCTTTTCAGTCTCCTGAGGGGGAATTAGGTTTTGACGTGCCCTCTTCACGACTATCTTGGTGTGCTTGGACCATGTTAGTTTGTTGGTGATGTGGACACCAAGGAACTTGAAGCTTTCAACCTGCTCCACTACAGCCCCGTTGATGAGAATGGGGGAGTGCTCAGTCCTTTTTTTCCTGTAGTCCACAATCATCTTCTTTGTCTTGATCAAGTTGAGGGAGAGGTTTCTGTCCTGGCACCTCACGGCCAGGTCTCTGACCTCATCCCTATAGGCTATCTCGTCGTTGTCAGTGATCAGGCCTACCACTGTTGTGTCATCGGCAAACTTAATGATGGTGTTGGAGTCGTGCCTGACAGTGCAGTCATGGGTGAACAGGGAGTACAGGAGGGGACTGAGCACGCACCCCTGAGGGGCCCCCATGTTGAGGATCACCGTGGCGGATGTGTTGTTAACTACCCTTACCACTTGGGGGCGGCCCGTCAGGAAGTCCAGGATCCAGTTGCAGAGGGAGGTGTTAAGTCCCAGGATCCTTAGCTTAGTGATGAGCTCTGAGGGCACTATGTTGTTGAACGCTGAGCTGTAGTCAATGAATAGCATTCTCACATAGGTGTTCCTTTTGTCCAGGTGTGAAAGGGCAGTATGGAGTGCAATAGAGATTGCGTAATCTGTGTATATATTAGGGTGGTATGCAAATTGGAGTGGGTTTCTGGGATAATGGTGTTGATGTGAGCCATGACCAGCCTTTCAAAGCACTTCATGGCTACATACGTGAGTGCCACTGTAAACTCAGTGAAACCAGTGAGACTGAGCTCATTTATATGTGGCTTCCTGTTCTGTCTCCACAGGTGATTTATGAGGGTTGCTTTTATATAGTCTAAATATGCACTGCATTGGTGAAGGGTCAACAGTAACACCCGTCTGTCTCCCCACTTACTCACCACCACCATGTGGGCTGAATACACACCATTCAGTGGATATCATACAGGGGCTTCCAGGGAAGAGAAGTGGGGGAGTCATAACCCAAATAAGATGTATGATACATGTATGTGGGCTCCATGAGCCATTTTCAGCTGGATATGAATGAACAAATTATTTGTGGTGTCAAAGTGACTATACATTTAAAAAAAAGGGCAATCCAAGTTGCTACCCTAATGAGTAGTGACAAAAACAATAAGAACTAAGGTACATTTACTTAACATTTAAACTGCCAACATCTTAAAATGATATGTAAAATTAACAACGCAGATATGGTCCTGCGTATTACCTCTAGGGGGAAATACAGTTCCATCTACCACAGTCATGGCTATCAGACGGCCTTCAACTATCTTCTGTCCCCCACCCACTCAGCAACGATGGAAGGTGGTGCCATTTTTGTGGTGTCCCTGGAGCAATTGGGGTTAGGGCACAACAACAGATTTTTCCACCTTGTCGGCTCCAGTGTTCTAACCAGAGACCTTTAGGTTACTGGTCCAATGCTCTAACCCCTGGGCTACCTGCTGCCCAATCTGGATAACCTCCCATCCAAAACAATTCGCCAAGGTGCCAACTGTAAACACATATGAACTATAATTCTCAAATAGCACCAGCCCAAATGTCATTTGAAGTACAGTTCTCAATGGTGTGGTTCATAACACTCTGGTTCTGAGCCACCCATGACTTTCCCTTGTCCATGACAGACAGGAGGAACTGGATTCACCTCCAGAAATGGCTCTGCTCGCTATCCTCGTAACAGGTGAACTAGGTAGAGTAGGGCTGTGGCTGGGAAGCTCCAGAGAGTAGGTGGCAGGCAGCAGGCTTAGCTTCCCTCTAAAGCCCCTCAGTGAGCTCATCCACAGAGAGAGAGTGAGAGAAAGCAAGAGAGAGAGGGGTGGTGGGAGCAGGCCAGCCACCAGCACCAACCTAATCGGTCTCAGCATGACATATCTGGAGGGAGCAGAGGGCGTCATATGGTGCCTGTTGCACAGACACAATCAGGAGGAGGGTGCTTTATACTTAGTCCGTCAGCCATTCAGTGTATTTATGTGTTTGTTAGGGGGTGGAAAGGTGATTTGAGGTGTGAGTGTACTACTCTACGCAGAACCACCACAAAGTGTTTCCATTCTTTCACCTTACCTTTGTTTTTGTAGAGCATAACATCAACCATGTATGTCAAGTTGATATTGTTTTATTCTACCAATGAGAAAATAGTCACCAACAATGTTGACAGAGCTGTTGTAAAGGGAAAGGAACATTGTCACAACCTCACTCTCCAACTAAGGTGCATGGATTAGGAGGCAAACTGTTGTACACTCTTCTAGGCAGTGTCAGCAACAATACACCATCCCACTGGGCACATGCTTAGCCTACTCCTGGTGATGACATCATGACATCATGAATTGCTTTTGAGAATCACAGGCAGACAGGCAGACCGACAGAAAGCTAGGTCTCCGTCCCTCACTCACAATTAAGGCAGATTATCTCCACCAAGACTAACAACAAATGAGTGATGACAGACTTATTATGAGAACCATAGAGATCATATCACTCACTTATGCCATTTAAAGGATCTCTATGATGTGAGCCATATCAAATCTTTCACCAGAATAGGCCATGTTATCAAAGCCTGTGCCTGAATGCTGGTCTGTTTCTGGTCTCTAGCCAAGTCCTTATGTTGTCATGCCAAGCCAAACATGAGAACAGCTGCCTAGTCCCTACAGTAAATCACCCGTTAAGACTTGGACAACCTCATCCAAATCAGTCACAATACCCGTCATCATCATTTTCACCCTCCTCCTCATCACCATCAAGTGGTCTCAATGAGGGACACACCTGGAGGCTTCTAATTGGCTCCAGATAAATATGCTCCCCAATGACCCAATAGGAGCACTGCATTTTCCCTGTGCTGCATATCACAGATTCCTGGGTCATGCTTTTCAATTAGGAAAATTCATGAACTGAATGGAAATAGAACGCACGCCAACTCCCAACTCCATAGAGACTGAATACCTCAGGTCAGGTGTGTGATCTGGCCAGAAGACTTGTTAAAGGCTATCTGAGATGTTCTCCATATTGACAACACAATAAATTCACAATAATATTCTCTATGTTCATAATAGTGTCAGAATGATAAATTGTGGGTCTCAAATTGTGGCTACATCAATGACAGGAGCATTCAATTACAGCACAAAGCTGTTTCACACACATCATGTCCTCCATTGCTACAGTACAGAACTGTCTTGGCTGCCTCCTTTCTTCAGAAGGATTCCAATTTCCTTCCTCTATCAGAGAAGTCACTCTCTAAGCTATAACAACCCACTGAGCCACCCAGTGGATGGAAGCACAACACTTAGAGCCATCCGCATGTGTCTTACACACACAGACACACACGTCTCACACAGACACGTCTCACACACACACGTCTCACACAGACACACACATCTCTCACACACACACACACACACGTCTCACACATCGCACACACAGACACATCTCACACACGTGTGTGAGACGTGTGTGAGATACGTGTGTGTCTGTGTGTGAGATGTTTGAGACGTGTGTGTGTGTGTGTATGTGTGTGTGTGTGTGTGAGATATGTGTGTCTGTGTGAGACGTGTGTGTGAGACGTGTCTGTGTGAGACGTGTGAGTCTGTGTGAGATGTGTGTGTCTGTGTGTGAGACGTGTCTGTGTGAGACGTGTGTGTGAGACGTGTGTGTGAGACGTGTCTGTGTGTGAGACGTGTCATTGTCATTGTGTGAGACGTGTCTGTGTGTGAGATGTGTGTGAGACGTGTGTGAGATACATCTCACACACAGACACGTCTCACACACAGACACACACGTCTCACACACACACAAATCTCACACACAGACACGTCTCACACATCTCACACACTCGTCTCACACAGACACACATCTCACACACACGTCTCACACACACAGAGACACACACGTCTCACACACAGACACATCTCACACACACACACACACACAGACACACACACATCTCACACACAGACACACACCCTAGGGCGGCAGGGTAGCCTAGTGGTTAGAGTGTTGGACTCGGTTACTAAACCGGAAGGTTGCAAGTTCAAATCCCGGAGCTGACAAGGTACAAATCTGTCGTTCTGCCCCTGAACAGGCAGTTAACCCACTGTTCCTAGGCCGTCATTGCAAATAAGAATTTGTTCTTAACTGCCTTGCCTAGTTAAATAAAGGTACAAAAAAATATATATATATATTTTTTTTTTACACAGTTATCCACAGCACTTGGTTTAGACCAGCCATACTGTGATAACTGAAAAGTGCATGCACCTGCAGATACATTATAAATGTGTGACTGGATGTGAGAGAGAGGCCTGAAATGGAAACAGACGCGAGCACGCACATCATGCTTAGCGAGTACCACTTTCTCCTGACTCAGTACCTCTGCCTCACAAACACACGTGACGGTCTTCATCATGCGTCTTAACCCGATCGTGCCACCTCAAAAGCTAGTTAATGAGGCGACGTAAGCGGGACACTTCAGGCTAAGGAGTACGTTTCACACATCCTCATGTGTTACACACACACAACCTCTCACCTGGTCGTCCAATCGGTGGGCTACAATAGTGGCTGCCTCTTCCTGCTCAGAATCACTGAGGGGTCTGATCCTAAGAGCCACCTGGGAGCGAGAGACAGGTAGAACACCACAGGGTTAGAGCTTTCACAGAGAGGAACAGGGTTGGAGCTTTCAAAGAGAGAGGAACAGGGTTAGAACTTTCACAGAGAGAGGAACAGGATTAGAGCTTTCACAGAGAGAGGAACAGGGTTGGAGCTTTCACAGAGAGATGAACAGGGTTGGAGCTTTCACAGAGGGAGGAACAGGGTTGGAGCTTTCACAGAGAAAGGAACAGGGTTAGAGCTTTCAGAGAGAGAGGAACGGGGTTAGAGCTTTCACAGAGAAAGGGACAGGGTTAGAGCTTTCACAGAGAAAGGGACAGGGTTAGCGCTTTCACAGAGAAAGGGACAGGGTTAGAGCTTTCAGAGAGAAAGTAACGGGGTTAGAGCTTTCAGGGAGAGAGGAACGGGGTTAGAGCTTTCAGAGAGAAAGGGACAGGGTTAGAGCTTTCAGGGAGAGAGGAACAGGGTTAGAGCTTTCAGAGAGAAAGTAACAGGGTTAGAGCTTTCAGGGAGAGAGGGACAGGGTTAGAACTTTCAGAGCAAATGGGCTGGGTCCTGGTCAAAAGTTGTGCACTTCATAGTTAATAGGGTGCCATTTGGGACGCACACATTAACAGCATCAAAGAGATTGCTTATTCACACCACAGCAATGGCCTTGATGTCATTCACTAGTCCACAAGAGCACAGGATAAAGTCAATTATCATTGTCATTTAAAATAAACAAATAATTCACAGTTTAATCGTTTCAAAATCCTTTATAAAAGTACACCTTAGTCATGTGTTACAGTTACGTTGTATTTTTAACACAGTAACTTTAACTCTGTAAAGTCACTGTGACATGTGCCTCTCTCCATCTCTTATCCAAGCTCTCTCTCTGTCAAAACACTCTTCACGGCAGTGAGCTCAATTACGGCCTGCACTACAGGGAGGTGTTTCTGCAGAAGAAGAAAACCTGCTCTCTAGATTCTGTATAATTACTATCATAGCATGGAGGGACATTATGACACTCAGATGAGACAGACCAAGTTATAGACTGATACCCCATCCACGCATGATCAACTACAGTGGGGCAAAAAAGTATTTAGTCAGCTACCAATTGTGCAAGTTCTCCCACTTAAAAAGATGAGAGGCCTGTAATTTTCATCATAGGTACACTTCAACTATGAGAGACAAAATTAGAAAAAAAATCCAGAAAATCACATTGTAGGATTTTTAATGAATTTATTTGCAAATTATGGTGGGTGCTGCTATGGTGACCAGTGAGTTGAGATAAGGCGGGGCTTTACCTATCAAATACTTGTGGATGATCTGAAGCCAGTGGGTTTGGCGACGAGTATGAAGCGAGGGCCAGCCAACGAGAGCATACAGATCGCAGTGGTGGGTAGTATATGGTGCTTTGGTGACAAAATGGATGGCATTGTGATAGACTGCATCCAATTGTTGAGTAGAGTGTTGAAGGCTATTTAGTAAATGACATCGCCGAAGTCGAGGATCGGTAGGATGGTCAGTTTTACGAGGGTATGTTTGGCAGCATGAGTGAAGGATGCTTTGTTGCAAAATAGGAAGTCGATTATAGATTTAAATTTAGGATTGGAGATGCTTAATGTGAGTATGGAAGGAGAGTTTACAGTCTAACCAGACACCTAGGTATTTGTAGGTGTCCACGTATTCTAAGTCCGAGCCGTCCAGAGTAGTGATGTTGGACAGGCGGGCAGGTGCGGGGAGAGATCGGTTGAAGAGCATGCATTTAGTTTTACTTGCATTTAAGAGCAGTTGGAGGCCACAGAAGGAGAGTTGTATGGCATTGAAACTTGTCTGGAGGGTTGTTAACACACTGTCCAATGGGCCAGAAGTATACAGAATGGTGTCGTCTGCGTAGAGGTGGATCAGAGAATCACCAGCAACAAGAGCAACATCATTGATGTATACAGAGAAGAGTCGGCCCGAGAATTGAACCCTGTGGCACCCCCATAGACACTGCCAGAGGTTCGGACAACAGGCCCTCCGATTTGACAGACAAGTCTATAAGAGAAGTAGTTGGTGAACCAGGCGAGGCAGTCATTTGAGAAACCAAGGCTGTTGAGTCTGCCAATAAGAATTTGGTGATTGACAGAGTCGAAAGCCTTGGCCAGGTCGATGAATACGGCTGCGCAGTAATGTCTCTTATCGATGGCAGTTATGATATCGTTTAGGACCTTTAGCGTGGCTGAGGTACACCCATGACCAGCTCTGAAACCAGATTGCATAGCGGAGAAGGTACAGTGGGATTCGAAATGGTTGGTAATCTGTTTGTTAGCTTGGCTTTCGAAGACAGGGTAGGATAGATAGGATAGATACAAGTCTGTAGCAGTTTGGGTCTAGAGTGTCACCCCCTTTGAAAAGGGGGATGACCGCGGCAGCATTCCAATCTTTGAATCTCAGAAGATAGGAAAAATAGGTTGAACAATTTCGGCAGAAAACTTTAGAAAGAGAGGGTCCAGATTGTCTAGCCCGGCTGATTAGTAGGGGTCCAGATTTTGCAGCTCTTTCAGAACATCAGCTATCTGGATTTGGGTGAAGGAGAAATGGGGGAGGCTTGGGCGAGTTGCTGTGGGGGGTGCAGGGCTGTTGACCGGGGTAGGGGTAGCCAGGTAGAAAGCATGGCCAGCCGTAGAAAAATGCTTATTGAAATGCTCAATTATAGTGGATTTATCGGTGGTGACAGTGATTCCTTGCATCAGAGCAGTGGGTAGCTGGGAGGAGGTGCTTTTATTCTCCATGGACTTTACAGTGTCCCAGAACTTTTTGAGTTTGTGCTACAGGATGAAAATTTCTGTTTGAAAAAGCTAGCCTTAGCTTTCCTAACTGCTTGTGTAGTGTATTGGTTCCTAACTTCCCTGAAAAGTTGCATGTCATGGGGGCTATTCGATGCTAATGCAGTATGCCACAGAATGTTTTTGTGCTAGTCAAGAGCAGTCAGGTCTGGAGTGAACCAAAGGCTATATCTGTTCCTGGTTAAAAATGTTTTGAATGGGGCATGCTTATTTAAGATCGTGAGGAAGGCACTTTTAAAGAATAACCAGGCATTCTATACTGATGGGATGAGGTCAATATCCTTCCAGGATACCCAGGCCAGGTCTATTAGAAAGGCATGCTCGCTGAAGTGTTTTAAGGGGCGTTTGACAATGATGGTGGGGTGGTCGTTTGACCGCAGGTCCATTACGGATGCAGGTAATGAGGCAGTGATCGTTGAGATCTTGGTTGAAGAGAACAGAGGTGTATTTGGAGGGCAGGTTGGTTAGGATGATATCTATGAGAGTGCCCGTGTTTACGGATTTGGGGTTGTACCTGGTAGGTTCATTTATCATTTGTGTGAGATTGAGGGCATCAAGCTTAGATTGCAGGATGGCCGGGGTGTTAAAGGGATAATGAATCCAGTTGTTTATGTCGTCTGTTTTGGGAAAGTACCTGCATAAATGCGCACCCAAAATTGCGCACATAATCGCTACATCACATTTGACATTGTCTGTAAGCTTGAGATTAGAGGTCGACCGATTAATCGGAATGGCCGATTAATTAGGGCCGATTTCAAGTTTTCATAACAATCATCAGCTCAGGGGTTCCAATCTTGCAACCGCACAGTTAACTAGTCCAACGCTCTAACCATTGCACTCCACGAGTAGCCTGCCTGTTACGCGAATGCAGTAGAAGCCAAGGTAAATTGCTAGCTAGCATTAAACTTATCTTATAAAAAACAATCAATCATAATCACTAGTTATAACTACTAATCCAGTTTAGCAGGCAATATTAACCAGGTGAAATTGTGTCATTTCTCTTGCGTTCATTGCACGCAGAGTCAGGGTATATGCAACAGTTTGGGCTGCCTGGCTCATTGAGAACTAATTTGCCAGAAGTTTACGTAATTATGACATACATTGAAGGTTGTGCAATGTAACAAGAATATTTAGACTTAGGGATGCCACCCGTTAGATAAAATACCGAACGGTTCCGTATTTCACTGAAATAATAAATGTTTTGTTTTCGAAATGATAGTTTCCGGATTCGACCATATTAATGACCAAGGCTCGTATTTCTGTGTGTTATTGTGTTATAATTAAGTCTGATTTGATAGAGCAGTCTGACTAAGCAGCAGCAGGCCTGTAATCATTCATTCAAACAGCAATTTTGTGCGTTTTGCCAGCAGCTCTTCACAAGCACAGCGCTGTTTATGACTTCAAGCCTATAAGCCTAATGGCTGGTGTCACCAATGTGAAATGGCTAGCTAGTTAGCTGGGTGTGCGCTAATACTGTTTCAAACGTCACTCGCTTTTAGATTTGGAGTAGTTATTCCCCTTGTGCTGCAAGGGCCGCGGCTTTTGTGGAGCGATGGGGAACGATGCTTCGAGTGTGGCTGTTGTCGATGTGTTCCTGGTACGAGCCCAGGTAGGGGCGAGGAGGGGGACGGAAGCTATACTGTTACACTGGCAATACTATAGTACCTATAAGAACATCCAATAGTCAAAGGTATATGAAATACAAATGGTATAGAGAGAAATAGTCCTATAAATACTATATTAACTACAACCTAAAACCTCTTACCTTGGAATATTGAAGTCTCATGTTAAAAGGAACCACCAACTTTCATATGTTCTCATGTTCTGAGCAAGGAACTTAAACGTTAGCTTTTTTACATGGCACACATTTTTACATGGCACATATTACTTTCTTCTCCAACACTTTGTTTTTGCATTATTTAAACCAAATTGAACATGTTTCATTATTTATTTGAGGCTAAATTGATTTTATTGATGTCTTATATTAAGTTAAAATAAGTGTTCATTCAGTATTGTTGTAATTGTCATTATTACAAATAAAAAAATTGTCTGATTAATCGGTATTGGCTTTTTTGGTCCTCCAATAATCGGAATCGGTGTTGAAAAATCATAATCGGTCGACCTCTACTTGAGATCATTTGCACACGAAAAATCATACAATGATGGAAAGACCTGTGTGTTGTCCTTGTTAATGAAGACAGAAAGGAGCTCCGACTTCTTAACCATAGCCTCAAATTTGTCCCGCACATTGAATATAGTTGCAGAGAGTCCCTGTAATCCTAGACTCGGGTCATTCAGGAGAGAAAAAACATCACCTAGACGGTCAGACAAGTGAAAATTATGGTCAGTAAAGAAAACTTTAAACTTGTCTCTCAATATAAAAAAAATAACGTGTCAATACTTTGTCCCTTGATAACCAGCACACTTCTTCTGTATGTTATAAAAGCGTTACATGGTCGCTGCCCATATCATTGCATAATGCAGAAAATAAAAGAGAGTTCAGGGGCCTTGGCAGCAAGAGTGTCTCGGTGGATGCTGCTGTGTACCCAAGTGGCGTCGGAGCAAATGCTTGCAAGCGCTTTACCACTCCACTGTCTCTCTGTCATGGCTCTTACGCCATCAGTACAGTACAACACATCTTAACCACCAAAGTCCATTGGATGTCACAAAGCTGTCCAGTGCTTGTTATATAAATATTCATACACATAGCTCATATAAACAAAGACATTCCGTCGTAAGAACACATACACCCAGCCATAAGACTGACCCCCTCTTCCTTATATAAACACACATCTCATCTCCCTCTAACTGGCCGGTCCCAAGAGCAAAGAACTTTTGCTGTGCACCAATGGGGCCCGCTCTGGCTAGAGCAAGGCCCGCCTCCAACCCTCCGACCAGTCAAGAAGACCGAAACGACAAGACTCCACCTACTTTATTCTATGTATAAAAATGTATGTAACCATTGTATAGGCCTCTTTTTCACCTGGCTCCTTGCCGAGTTATGTGAACTAGGTCCGTGCACGTAAAACTGCGGGACAAGATATCTCTGACTCATTAAAACTGTCTTTTGTTACAACTGAAATCCACTCTGTCCAGCGTCCGTGATTTGGTCTCAACTCTCCAGTATTTGAACACTAACAGAATTGGTAGCAGAGTTTGGTTGTTCTCGAATTCGATCTATTATAAGTTAGTGTGAGAGGACGAGACTGATCACGGCTAAAAAATCAGACGGAAGAGTGACTTCCCCAGCCATTCATCTTGCCTCAGGAAATCTGATCGGAGCGCTCTATATAAAGGTGAGCAGAGCCCGTTATATCGAAATCTGCATATTGTATTATAGCCTAAACCAAATTTTGATCAGAAAGTACTGGGCGTGAGTATGAATCGGTGCCCAAATTTTTTACATAAGAACCTAAGACATTGATCGGGGAGATCTTGTTTTGCTCGTTTTTATTTTTTATTTGTATTTTTATTTTTTATCAATTGGCCTATGATTAGAAGTGTAGTATGCATGTAAAAGTTCCTATTAAATAAGTGCTTACTGTTTAATTGGTTTTGTTTAGAAGTGTAGTATGCACGTAAAAGTTCCTATTGAATAAGTTCTAAACTGTTTAATTGGTTGTGTTTAGAGATTTAGTTAATTAATAGATCGACTGAATCTGCATGTAAAAGATCCTATTGAATGAGTTGTAAACTGTTTAATTGGTTATGTTAGAGGTGTAGTCGAATAGATATAGGATATGTAAGTTTGGCCTTCCACTAGACAGAGATCGGGAATGATGTGGCTATTGCACATCAAACAATAAACATAAGATGAACCAGAGTTGACATTCCATGATTTGGAGATGGGGGAAATTAAATTGAAAGAAACGTTTGTCGCGGAGTAGGTTGGGATACGTAACTGGGCTATTATGCACACGTGCTGGTAGACAAAGCCACCTTAGTATCGAATGGAATACTGATTTTCATTTTTTTCATTCCTGTTGATATTGCCTAAAGTTTAAAATTATTCTGACAATTGCTATAGAATCGCTCGAATTTACTGATATAAGTTCATAAAGGAATTTACTGAATTGTTTACAGAAAGTATTTAAATAATTCACTGAACAACTCTTAGTTGTCTAGACATTCTATCTATATTTCCTAAAGAGCTAGAATTACTCTGAAAATTGTTATAGAACCGTATATATTCACTGATATATTGTTCCAAAAGGAAATCGCAGAATCATTTATAGAAAATACCTAAACGAATCGCTGAACAAATTCAAATAAAATACCGGTGAAATACACACGTGGCGGGCGTCACATACTGATAACCCCCTTTGTCTCGACCAGGGACAGGCTAAGCATACAACGATAGAAATAAACACCACATAGTAAGGATTGAATATACCTAAATAACGCATTATACACATTATCAGACGACTTAGATAAAATGTCTGCAGCCATCACGCCCAAACAAATGATTGCAGTAGAAACTCAAGACCAAGGGGAGCAGCCAGAGAACACTCAGATCGTGGCACAGACTGTCTCTCAGATGATCCAACAGCAGGCAGCCCCACCACCCCATTACCCTCCCCCACAGCGGTATATCCTGCAACGGCAACGGGCTCAACGAGGCCCCTACACTGGACCATACAGAGGGGGAAACTACCAGTGGTATAACTGAGGAATTCCCGGTCACTATGCCAGATATTGCACGAAACCACTCTCCCCGCAGCAACAGCAATGGAGAGAAAGAGGAAGAGGACGTGGAGGGGCACCAGGAAGAGGAAGAGGACCCTCTCCTAGACACATGCAGCAGGAGCAGCAAGATTACAACCAACCCTACCACTTCAACACCTGATCACCCAGTAAGAATGATGAGGATGCCACTCCTGCCGATGACCACACTGTCTGAAGCCCAAGAAGTGTACTGGGTAAAATGCCTACCCACAGGGCCTGCCACCCCTCACATCCAGTTTAAGTTCAACCAACTGAAAGCTCAAATCTACACTCTGCACCCATATAAGACTCCCCAAGCTGAGATCCATTGCACACTCAATGCAACAGAAACTGATGACTTCCTCTACACTGCAGACTGGGACGAAGACATGATGCACCTGACCCCACCTATCAGGTGTTGTACCATTGGGTGTGGCCCAGAGGGGGTGGCAGCACCGGTACGATCAAGGAACCTCCATGCACCCCTGGCCTGGACGGCTGAAGCATCAACAGCCATAGCACTCCTGAAAACAGATCTATCAGCGGCAGCAGCTCTGACTGCACCTGACTACAAGAACAAGTTCCATTTGGATGTTTCTGGAAGGGAAGGATTCACCTCATCCGTCGTATTCCAGAAACAAGAGGGGGAGAGAAGGGTCTTGATGTACTACTCTTCAAACTTGACCACATTGAGGTAGGACAGTCAACATGCTCCAGATACGTTGCTGCAGTAGCAAAAGCTATTGAAAAAACAGCTCACCTCGTGATGTCACCCTTCAATCAGCCATCATCCCTCAACCAGCATCGGCCAAATTAGCTGAAATCATCGGATTGACGCAGGTCCTCATCAGAGGAAAAGGAAAGACTGAATATCTATACAGACTCAGCCCATGCCCATGAAGCAGGCCACACTGATGGACCCAGAACTTTTATGAGAAACACATGGCCCCACACACGAAGGCAAACTAAAGACCCTCCAAAAAGGCCTCGCACATCTGGTGGCACCCTCACATAAAAAATATGACTGACTTATTTTATGACGATGATTTATTTTGTGACGAATGCAATGGTTGTGACAGACACAACCCAAAGACACCATATCAAACACCAATGGGCTCATACGTAATACCTAATGCATGTTTTCAGGATATTAGGATAGACTACACCGACATGGGCCACGAAAATGTATCTAAAGGCAAACTCTATCTCCTAGTCATAGTAGATAGGTTCTCCAAATGGGTAGAGGCAATACTAACAAAAGGGGAGGATGCTAGGTCAGTCTTTTAAGTGGCTACAAACCAAACTAATACCCAGGTATGGCATCCCAAGACAAATCAAATTTGACAAATGGCTCACATTTAACAAACACCTGAGACAGGTGGAAGAAAGATTTGGCATAACCCACAGATTTGGATCTGTGTACAGGCCCCAATCCCAAAATCTGGTGGAACGTCAAACCAAAAGCAAAAGCTAAGATAGCTAAAGTATGTGCCTCATGGGATAATGACTGGTAGAGTCATGCATGGTCCACCAAGGGAGGGAGGTCATATGCCCGCCCTTGATGTACAACAAATTGTAATGTCTAATTATGTGAAAAAACTGACGGTTCTCTCTGCAGCACTCTCTACCCAGGTTCACAAGGTCCAGGAGGGGGAGCTGCCGGGGGACACGCCACTACTGAAGGTAAAGGTTGGTGACGGGGTGAGGGTTACAGTCCACAAGAGAAAGTGGCTGGAACCCAGGTGGACTGGACCGTACGAAGTGAAGGAGGTTACTTCACACTCAGTCCAGGTCAAAGGTAAATCAGGCACACCTTGACACCGCCTTACACATTGCACCCCAGCCCCAATTCCTTCTAGAACACTGACTGAAGTCAGAGCTGATTTGAGCGGCCTAAATTCGATTCCAAATGAAGACACTCCTTCCTCAGGTGATGCGGCATCAAACTCCGCCTCCCCTGAGAAGGGAACCTCGCCCAGTTAGAGGGAAATTTCTCCCTCTCTGGGTGAGGCTGGGGATATCTGGTCCCTTATTTGTGATATTCATACTGATATTTGGAGTAACCCTAGGACTTTCACATGGTTAATTGAACAACTATTTCACCCTGCCACATCACATACACCAACCCCTACACATGTCCCTAACTCCTTTCCTGATATCACTCCCTCCAATCACTCCCGTCCCAAACGTAGCACTACACCTACAGACCCACCATGCAAACCAGACAAGGTTAGGAGCACCACCTTATGTATACCCACGATTGCAACCGCCACCTTTCTGCTATAGTTTTCACGTCTAATAGACGTGAAGAGGGGGATTTGTTATATAAATATTCATACACATAGCTCATATAAACAAAGACATTCCGTCGTAAGAACACATACACCCAGCCATAAGACTGACCCCCTCTTCCTTATATAAACACACATCTCATCTCCCTCTAACTGGCCGGTCCCAAGAGCAAAGAACTTTTGCTGTGCACCAATGGGGCCCGCTCTGGCTAGAGCAAGGCCCGCCTCCAACCCTCCGACCAGTCAAGAAGACCGAAACGACAAGACTCCACCTACTTTATTCTATGTATAAAAATGTATGTAACCATTGTATAGGCCTCTTTTTCACCTGGCTCCTTGCCGAGTTATGTGAACTAGGTCCGTGCACGTAAAACTGCGGGACAAGATATCTCTGACTCATTAAAACTGTCTTTTGTTACAACTGAAATCCACTCTGTCCAGCGTCCGTGATTTGGTCTCAACTCTCCAGTATTTGAACACTAACATGCTTTAAAAATATCCTCTCATGTTGTCCTGGTTTCCAGAAGATGTCTTCCTTAATTGACCCCCCATCCCCCATAAACGTAACGGACATATACCAGGAGCAGTGCCAGAGCTGCCACATTTGTTGACTCATCCAGCTGTAAGGCATATAATTCACTGGCTTATATGTGAAGCAGTAATTGTTTCAAAACATCTCCTGCCATGTCACTTATGCGTCGAGAAACAGTGTTGTTTGATGAAGTCATTGTCTGTGTGGTTGTTTTGGTATTTTCTCCCAGCATTGTCCCAGCCATATCCGAAAGAATTTAGTCCTCCACAATAGTGTGGGGCTTGCCTCTCTCAGCCACTCGGTAGCTCACCATAGTCTTCTAGCCCCTTCTTATTAATTGTATCTGATGCTTTTATACATGTCTTACTACTTGAAAGTCTTCTTTATTCTCGCTCTAAAAAACTCCCGTGGCTTATTTTCAAACCGTCGTGTTTCGTTTCTAAATGTCTGCGCAAGAGTGAAGGTTTCCCGCGAGAGAGTAGTGGTTACTGTGATGTTCAATATTTGACTAAGCTACCTGTATTTGACATTGTGTTGTTATTTCGCTGAACACTAGATGGTTTCATTTTATTTTTGCCAGTGAAAACGAGGCTACTCTGTCGAGAAAAAAACCTTACCCAAATGTATAGGCCCGTTGGACAATATAAATGTACTGTTTGAAAATGTGAAGAAAAAAAAAAATATATATATATCATTTTTTAAAATTGTGAATCACATTTTTATTTGGCGTTCCCCCGGCATTGCGCGTACACCAGCAGTTTGGGAATATCTGGCCTACAGTAGTCTACACAATTATCTAGTCACACCTTCCACGTGGCATTCAATTAAAATGTCCCCATAAAGGTAGGCGATACTACACTACTGTTCTCGCAGCAATAGTACAGAAGTGTGACAAAGTGTAGGCAGGCTACGCTAGTGTATCGTACTTACTGTCAGTTGGTGGTCTTTTGATTCGCCTGTGTCATTCATGGCCACTGGTGGTTGGAGTATCCTCGATTGTTAGAAAATAGTGGCTAAACTGGACATCGGTCAGACATCCTGCTCAATACCTGCACGACCCCTCTCCACCCACCTGTATGGCTTGTCCAATGTCGAACTCGATTGACGACAACAAGCCTACAAACCTCTACCTTTCCTCAAAATAGTTCTAATTTATTTACGGTTAAATAGACATCTATCGCCAAAAGTTCACTCTTGCAAAACAAGTCTGATATAACAGCATAAAACGAGTAGCCTCCATTCCATTTAATCTATTCTGTTTACAGAAATAATTAGTTTGTTCTTTCGCCCATGTCTTTGAAGACATACGAGGATGCGGACGGAGAATGGCAGGTGTCCACTGTTGACTTCCCTTTCCCTTCACTCTCCCCTTCGCTTCTTTTATCTGACGACTCGTGTGTTGTTCCTGGATACCCTTAGAGATCAGTAGGTAGTTTAAACAGACAGGCAGAGGTGCGTAAAGCACCTGAGTAAGCAGCCGTTTCTTCGATTTGCCGCGGCCCAAGGACGACATCTGGTGGATAAATCGATGGCGCATAGAATTGCACTAACATCTCTCCAAATTACGGTGACGCAATTGCTTGCCCTCAATACTAAATAGAACTTTGACTTTCATATCTAATCTTACTCCAGATCAACAGTCTGGGAGGACTTAACACTACCACTCAACACCCTCTGCAAATGTTCTGCAGTAAATCCTTGCATTTTTTGTAATGACTGGGTGCTGCCTATCTTGGCCAGGATGCTCTTGAAAAATAGATTTTAAATGTCAATGAGCCCTCCCTGGTTAAATAAAATTACAATAAATCCCCCCCCCAAAAAAAACAAAAAAAAAGAACTTTGACTTTCATGTCCAGACTAAAATATTACATTCTAACATACGTTTATAGAGCTAAATGAAATGACAATTCTCATATTTGTTTTATGTGGGCAGTGTCAAACGTATTTAACCCGAACCCTTCAAGGTCAACTTCGAAGGTATCAACATCAACAAAAGCGAATGTTAATCAAACCTAACCTACATGAATACAAATATAAACAATGGAAGAGAGACTGTCATTATGCATAATGTACTTTGTAATATTCATGTTATACCAGTGCAGTGGCATATTTTTATATGACCTGCTACCACCAATGCTAGCATAGCGTTAATTTAGCACTCATTTGCACGTGAGCTATCTAATTGCTCACAATGAGGGAATCTTATTTGGACAAATTTGCCTACTTGAGCAGTAAGCCTAGGTTTACATGTACAGTTATGTAATCAATTTGATCGTTGATTTTCTGTGTTTCTTCAATGTATGCCTTGTCTACTGTGTTAATTGTTTCAATTGTGTTATGTTGTTTAGTAAAGTTGACATAGAAGTCACCCGAGTCTCTGATCTCTTTACTGGAGCTAGTATAACTTAATGTACAAAGCACATTCAGCTTGCCAGTATGTCTATATGGTATAGTCTGTCTCCATTCTCATGAGGAAAGTAAATGGCATTATAAATCAGGATAGGTAGTAACTGTATATATATGCTCAATGAAATAATATTACAAAGTTATAACATTTATCAACACAATTTGAACAGTACATGACAAACATAACAAGTCTGTTGTTCACTGCAACAATATCAGTAGCTTGTCCTGAAGCAAAGTGTTACAACACATCTGCTGGTACCACTTTATATAATATTTCTAATGAAATACGTTTGTATTCAGTGTGACCGTCAAACCTCAGATGAACAGCACAAAAAAATTTGTCTGGGTAAAACATGGGCGGAGTCAAACGTTTGACTCCGCCCACATTGAGCCCAGCCCGAATTGCACACTGCAGTCAGGGGTACTTGGGTGAAACTGCATACCAACCAAAAGCATCTCCATCCCAAATCTGGAATGGTAATGGTCCATCTATGGGTCCTTTCCCTCTATCCTCAACAAGGTCTTCAATGTCACACTGCACTCACTTTGAATGAGTCACTGTTATAATTAATGAGTCAGACTGTGCAGCCTGTACTGTGCTCTTGAAATTGCACACAAATAACTACAATCCAAGACTCTCTGACATTCATTGAGGCTTGGCATATGACTAATTTCATACAATGTGCCCCCCGCCGTCATGATTTCTACAAAGGAAACAAATGTCAAAATCCCAAGACACAGCAAAATACATTTCCTTTAATCAATGAAGAAAACTCTAATAATGATTTATAAATAACAATAATTAAACAGGACCTCAATCCTGTTAATGAGTTCTGCATGACTCACTGAGAACGTCTATTTCTCTGTTAATAAAAAATACCTTGCTGTTTTTATTCGATTGATTCAGGATTACATTTCAAACAGCATGTAAAACACGGTGTTGTTAAGGTGTTCTGTCTCAGACTTCTTTCTCTTCACACACGTCTTTCTCCTGAGAGGGGCGACACAATGATATTACAGCATCAGTTTGAGCACAGAATCTACTGTATGTATCTGTAAGTAATTGACAATTACATTAGAAGTATACATAGCTTTTAACGTCACGGAAAGGTACAAAAATACCAACAATCTATTTAATTCATTCCTATTTTCTTATTAGAAAATATTTCCATCATTACTGGGGGAAAAAATTGCATTTGGAAATTTACAGTCAGATTTACAGGTTGAGTTTTCTTTCTCTAGACGAGCTAACAGTAGCTTTTAATAGTCCCCAATCTTAAATGGGGCACTGGACCAAAACAAGGGGCAATTTGTTACCCTTGGACAAAGAGGTGCAGCTACATTTGACAGGTGGTGATGTTATACAGGCAGGAGGAGATCAGCAATGACTTCAGTCAAAAAATAAACATTTTGATTTTACTCAGTTGTCAACTGTGTCATACTTAGCTTTTAAACAAAATCCGGACCTCCTCACCAGCCCCCTCTAAATGTATAAACCATTGACAACGTATATCAAACAGGAAATGTAACTCTTTGATATAACTTGTCACTCTGACATGAGCCTCTCTCCAGCTATTGTCCTGAAGTTCTCAAACATCTTCACGGGAGAGAGTTCAATTATGGCCTGCACTGCAGGCAAGAAAACCTGCCCTCTAGATACAGCTGAATTACTATCACAGCAGGGAGGGACATATTGACACTCAGATGAGACAAACCCATGTAGTTATACTTCATCCACACATGATCAACTATAAGATCATCAGAGCCGCCATGGTGCACAGAACATAGTGTCTAAGTTCATGCTGTATATAGGCCACCTCATGTTAATGTATTGCCAGATGAATGCCATTACAGGCTGGTGATGTTTGTTATGCTACTGAAATAGCCAACTAATTCAGTCATAAGACATAAACTCAGCAAAAAAAGAAATGTCCTCTCACTGTCAACTGCATTTATTTTCAGCAAACTTAACATGTTATGTTCATACAAATATTTAAACAAGATTCAACAACTGAGACATAAGCTGAACAAGTTCCACAGACATGTGACTAACAGAAATGGAATAATGTGTCCCTGAACAAAGGGGGGGGGGGTCAAAATTAAAAATCAAAAGTAACAGTCAGTATCTGGTGTGGCCACCAGCTGCATTAAGTACCGCAATGCATCTCCTCCTCATGGACTGCACCAGACTTGCCAGTTCTTGCTGTGAGATGTTACCACACTCTTCCACCAAGGCACCTGCAAGTTCCCGGACATTTCTGGGGGGAATGGTCCTAACCCTCACCCTCTGATCCAACAGGTCCCAGAAGTACTCCATGGGATTGAGATCACTAGCAATAGCAGAACACTGACATTCCTGTCTTTCAGGAAATCATGCACAGAACGAGCAGTGTGGCTGGTGGCATTGTCATGCTGGAGGGTCATGTCAGGATGAGCCTGCAGGAAGGGTACCATATGAGGGAGGAGGATGTCTTCCCTGTAACGCACAGCGTTGAAATTGCGTGCAATGACAACAAGCTCAGTTCGATGATGCTCTGACACACTACCCCAGACCATGACGGACCCTCCACCTCCAAATCGATCCCGCTCCAGAGTACAGGCCTCTGTGCAAGGCTCATTCCTTCGAAAAATAAATGCAAATCCGACCATCACCCCTGGTGAGACAAAACCGAGACTCGTCGGTGAAGAGCACTTTTTGCCAGTCCTGTCTGGTCCAGCGATGGTGGGTGTTGTGCCCATCGGCGACGTTGTTGCCGGTGATGTCTGGTGAGGACCTGCCTTACAACAAGCCTACAAGCCCTAAGTCCAGCCTCTCTCAGCCTATTACGAACAGTCTGAGCACTGATGGAGGGATTGTGCGTTCCTGGTGTAACTCGGGCTGTTGTTGATGCCATTCTGTACCTGCCCTGCAGGTGTGACGTTCAGATGTACTGATCCTGTGCAGGTGTTGTTACACGGTCTGCCACTGCAAGGAAGATCAGCTGTCCATCCGGTATCCCTGTAGCGCTGTCTTAGGCGTCTCACAGTACGGACATTGCAAAGTATTGCCCTGGCCAGATCTGCAGTCCTCATGCCTCCTTGCAGCATGCCTAAGTAACACGCAGATGAGCTGGGCAATTTTCTTTTGGTGTTTTTCAGAGTCAATAGAAAGGCCTCTTTAGTGTCTTACGTTTTCATAACTGTGACCTTAATTGCCTAACATCTGTAAGCTGTTAGTGTCTTAACGACCGTTCCACAGGTGCGTGTTCATTAATTGTTTATGGTTCATTGAACAAGCATAGGAAAGTGTTTAAACCCTTTACAATGAAGATCTGTGAAGTTTGACGATTTTTATGAATTATCTTTGAAAGACAGGGTCCTGAAAAAGGGACGTTTCTTTTTTTGCTGAGTTTATAAACAGATTAATAAAAACCCACTGGGCACAAACTGGTTGAATCAACATTGCTTCACATTATTTCAACAACAAAAATCAATGGATGAACTGATTGGATTAGTAAAAAGTTATCAACCTGAAGGAAGTTCAGAATGTTTTCTTTTCACTCAATCCCTTCTAACCTTTTTTTCTTGCTCCTTAGCTCTCTTCTTCAGCTCAGCTTCTACTATCTCATAGAACTCTGCCTCCGTGCGAGTTGCTAGCTCCTCGACGCTCTCTTCTCCGTCTCCCTCCTTGGTGTCCTCGTCCTTGCTCTGCTCCGAGCGGCTGCGCTCCTTCAGACGCATCTCACGGTGGCGCGCCTCCAAGATCTTCTCCCGTTTGGTCTCCCGCTCAAACATCTGACCAAAGACACACAGAGTCAATCCAATAGTATAGATAGGTGAGGAGAGAAAATAGTAGAATAGAGCAGGGCAGGGGTAGCCTGTTCCCAGATCTGTTTGTGTTGTCTGGCCAACTCCTATGGTCAATGTCACACCACAATGATCTGGGACCAGGCTAGGGCAGAGATGGATGTTCTGAGGTAGAGGGTCTCTCTCACCGCAGTGGCTAGGGCCTTCTCGTTCCTCTGGAGGGTACACAGCCCTGGGGAGATTTCCAGCAGGGTGGCAGTGCCCAGCTGAGAGCCACAGGCCAGGAAGCGCCCGTTATCCTGCACCCGCAGGCTGTACAGAGCCTCATCACACACCTAGAATACAATAGAACTTCATTGTCTATCCGATGGTGGACATTTTCTTTGGCATGACCATACAAGAATTCTACCAACGATAACAACCCAACACAACAGAACAGGGTTTCCCAGGGTCATTTAGGCCTGGCAGGTGTTGAGTGAAGGCTGGACAAAGTGTTTTGAGAATACAGACAGGTGTTTCAAGGGACATACTTTTAGACTGAGGGTGGGGTCGTTCTGTTTGAAGAGGAAGTCCCAAACGTCTAGCGTCCCGTCCATTTTGACGGTGAAGAACACAGAGGGTCGTACTGGACTCCAGCAGCCATCTGACAGATAGGCCATATGGTATCTATGGCAACCAACAGGGGTCATTTTACAATAGGTCAATATTACAGGAGGCGAGTTGTATGCCAAATCACTGCTTATGTGTATTAGAACCTAAAGAGTGTTATGAATCTATCAGATCCTAAAAAGACTTTGAATCTATCTGTGAAGTAGCTATATCATCTGCTTTATGTTTCAGAGGGACCCTTTACTTTGTCCACATGATGGACGACTCCTTGATGTCTTCGGACCAGATGCGGGCTGTCCAATCGGCTACGGTCAGGAAGTTCTTGGGGAAAAAAGGGTTCCTTTGCAGGGCGTAGATTGGGCCGTGATGACCGCTGTACGTACACACTATCTTCTCTGCCGGGGTCTTGGCCTTGCGGTTACAGGAGACCACCAGCCCTTGCTCTGTCCCTACCATAAACTTTGTGGGCTGAATAAGAAGAGAAAACATCATGTTCAATTGTAGGTCTTACTTTTGTACAAATAAATAATATACTGGATCTCCTACTCCAGGTGATACAATAATATGTTAGGCTGATCCATACTCCTAATTCATCAACAGTGAAACAACAAAGTGATAGTCCAGTCTAGAGATCCTCCTCACCATAGTGGTCTCAAACTCCAGTGAGATTGCCCCCAAGGCATTGTCCAGGTTGCCCTTTTTGTTGGGGTCCAGTACCAGCCTCTCTGTGGGCTCACTCATCTTACGGATGTCCCACCACAGCACCTTATAGACAGAGAACAGGGGTCAACTCAGTCTACTTGCCTTCAATAGACATATTATTACATAACTTCTGGGTATGGCCAAATGGTAGTTTAAGGTCAGAGACAGTGTACCCCTCCCAGACCAAGAGTATCAGACTTCACTGCCCATGAGCATTTTGTGCTTCCCTGACCTATTGTGCCTGCTTGGCTTGAGAAAGGTTAAGGTGACAAAGGCCTTTAATCAAATCAAATCATTATTGCTTAATTTGTAGGTCTGGCTCACCTGGCCGTCCGTAGATGCAGAGAAGGTATCGGTTCCTGTCTTTGACTGCAACCAGATGACTTTGTAGACAGGGTCTCTGTGGCTGTGCTCTATTGTGGACATTTCCACCGGCTGGCTCCCCTTGCGAGTGTCCCAATAAGCTGCTCAGACAAAGACATTTTACTTAGTGTACATTCACAAACACACATGAAAGCGGGTGCGCACACACACACAAGAGTTGGTGGTCAATTCCATTTCATTTCAGGAAGTACACTGAAATCCCAATTCTCTTCAATTAGGAACATTTGGCATAGGAATTTGGTTTACTTTCCGAATTGACTGGAATTTAAATGGAATTTAACCCAAATATTACACAAGCACATATAACACACAACTTAATTTCTGAATTTCATATTGAGCTGTCAAAGCCTGAACAATATCCTGAGGCAATATACTTCAATGTGTAAATAAGGGAGCATCCACACAAACACATCCAGACCTGGACTTACGTAACTCAAAGCATTATGACATTTCCAATAGAAAAAAACGGAATATTAACTTTAAACAGTACGATCCTGGGGTAAATGGGACAAACAGAAAATAAAAAGGATGAAAGACAGTCAGAGTAAGATGATGGCCTGACCATACCCCCAATGTTCTGTACAGCTACCGAGCTGACAGGAACCATGACACTCTCTGGAGAATAAAAGGAGAGAACATTGTGCTGTTGAAGGACGCACCGATCTGGCCATTGTAGCTGCCTCCGACCAGGATGTGAGAGTCTTTGGGGTTGTACTCCAGACAGACCAGTAGAGAGACCGGTTTCAGGGTCATCTCTGGCTTATTGGGATTCTCTGAAGATGCAACAGACGGGATTCAATTGATTACTAGACATCGTAGTTTACATTGATTTTCTGAACAACCAATTAGGGCGGAAAATGTGTTAGTCTCATTGTGACAGCTATTGCAATGATAGTCACTCTGTTAGAAAGAGAAATATCAAATGAAATATATAGATTTACGCAGAAACAGTGTTCCTTTTACTTCATTCTCCCTGATAGTCACCAGTTGAAGTATCCTGGGGTAAGTAATGTTTTTGGGATAAATTAAAAACAGATGTTGAGTCTAATAGCTAAAATAAAAATAAAACAGGAAGTATTACACCTACCAATGTCCCATATATATGAGTCATAGCTCATGTCTGGAGAGATGTTCTGGAACCCTAGTGAAGAGTAGGCCACAGCCAGTTTACAGCTGCCATCGGGATGCCAGGACAGACAGGTGGCAGTGCGCTTTATCTCGTTCGGGTCTCTGGAAGATCAAAACACAACAGCGATGTAAAACCACTTAAAGTAGTGGGGACCCCATTTTTTCAGACAGAATTTCTGGGGACCCCATTTCTTTCATAAGAATTTCTAGCGACCCCACCCCAAATCTAATGAGACAACCTTAAAATCTGTACATTTCTATTTTTACATTAACGAATAACTTTCAATTCATTATATTTTCAAAATGAAAAGAAAACAAATACATTTAACTAAAAACATATGTACAGTGCATTCAGAAAGTATTCAGGCCCCTTGACTTTTTCCACATTGTTACGTTACAGCCTTATTCTAAAATGGATTTTATCATTAATCTACACAAAATACCTCATAATGATGAAGAAATAACAGATTTTTATAAGTCTTTCCAAATTCATGTCAAATAAAAAACGGTAAATATCACATTTACCTATGTATTCAGGCCCTTTACTCAGTACCTTGTTGAAGCACCTTTTGCAGCGATTACAGCCTCAAGTCTTCTTGGGTATGACGCGACAAGCTTGGCACATTTGTATTTGGGGAGTTTCTCCCATTCTTCTCTGCAGATCCTCTCAAGCTCTGTCAGATTGGATGGGGAGTGTCGCTGTCCAGCTATTTCCAGGTCTCTTCAGTGATGTTCGACCGGGTTCAAGTCCGGGCTCTGGCTGAGCCACTCAAGCACATTCATAGACTTGTCCGGAAGCCACTCCTGCTTTGTGTGCTTATGGTCATTGTCCTGTTGGAAGGTGAACCTTAGTCCCAGTCTGAGGTGCTGAGTGCTCTGGAGCAGGTTTTCATCAAGGATCTCTCTGTACTTTGCTCTGTTCATCTTTCCCTCAATCCTTACTAGTCTCCCAGTCCCTGCCGCTGAAAAACATCCCCACAGCAAGATGCGGCCACCACCATGCTTCACCGTAGGGAAGGTGCCAGGTTTCCTAAAGACGTGACGCTTGGCATTCAGTCCAAAGAGTTCAATCTTGGTTTCATCAGACCAGAGAATCTTCTTTCTCATGGTCTGAGAGTAATTTAGGTGCCAAAACGCGCTGTCATGTGCCTTTTACTGAAGAGTGGCTTCTGTCTGGCAACTCTACCATAAAGGCCTGATTGGTGGAGTGGTGCTGTAGAGATAGTTATCCTCTGGAAGGTTCTCCAATCTCCACAGAGGAACTCTGGAGCTGGAGCTCTGTCAGAGTGACAATCAGGTTCTTGGTCACATCCCTGACCAAGGCCCTTCTCCCCCGATTGCTCAGTTTGGCCAGGCAGCCAGCTCTAGGAAGAGTTGGTGGTTCCAAACTTCTTCCGTTTAAGAATGATGGAGGCCACTGTGTTCTTGGGGATCTTCAATGCTGCAGACATTTGTTGGTACAGTTCCCCAGATCTGTGCCTTGACACAATCCTGTCTTGGAGCTCTACGGACAATTCCTTCAACCTCATGGCTTGGTTTTTGCTCTGACGTGCTCTGTCAACTGTGGGACCTTATATAGACAGGTGTGTGACTTTCCAAATCATATCCAATCAATTGAATTTACCACAGGTGGACTCCAATCAAGTTGTAAAAGATCTCAAGGATGATAAATGAAAACAGGATGCACCTGAGCTTAATTCCGAGTCTCATAGCAAAGGGTCTGAATACTTATGTAAATAAGGTATTGTTTTTTATTTTTAATACATTTGCAAAAATTTCTAAAAGCCCGTTTATCTTTTGTCATGAGGTACTGTGTGTAGATTGAGGGGGAAAACAATGTAATCCATTTTAGAATAAGACTAACGTGACAAATTGTGGAAAAGGTCTGAATACTTTCCGAATGCACTGTATTAGAGGACGACCGATTATGATTTTTCAGCGCCGATACTGATTATTGGAGGACCAAAAAAAGCCGATACCGATTAATCGGTCTATTATTATTTTATTTTTTGTAATAATGACAATTACAACAATACTGAATTAACACTTATTTTAACTTAATATAATACATCAATGAAATCAATTTAGCCACACATAAATAATGAAACATGTTCAATTTGGTTTAAATAATGCAAAAACAAAGTGTTGGAGAAAAAAGTAAAAGTGCAATATGTGCCATGAAAGAAAGCTAACGTTTGAGTTCCTTGCTCAGGACATATGAAAGCTGGTGGTTCCTTTTAACATGAGTCTTCAATATTTCCAGGTAAGAAATTTTAGGTTGTAGTTATTATAGGAATTATAGGACTATTTCTCTCTATACGATTTTTATTTCATATACCTTTGACTATTGAATGTTCTTATAGGCACTTTAGTATTGTCAGTGTAACAGTATAGCTTCCGTCCCTCTCCTCGCTCCTACCTGGGCTCGAACCAGGAACACATCGACAACAGCCACCCTCGAAGCAGCGTTACCTATGCAGAGCAAGGGGAACAACTACTCCAAGTCTCAGAGCGAGTGACGTTTGAAACGCTATTAGCGCGCACCCCGCTAACTAGCTAGCCATTTCACATCGGTTACATCAGCCTAATATTGGGAGTTGACAGGCTTGAAGTCATAAACAGCGCTGTGCTTGTGAAGAGCTCCTGGCAAACGCATGAAAGTGCTGTTTGAATGAATGCTTACGGGCCTGCTGGTGCCTACCATCACTCAGTCAGACTGCTCTATCGAATCAGACTTAATTATAACATAATAACACACAGAAATACGAGCCTTTGGTCATTAAAATTGTCAAATACGGAAACGATCATTTCGAAAACAAAATGTTTATTCTTTCAGTGAAATACGGAACCGTTCCGTATTTTATCTAACGGATGGCATCCCTAAGTCTAAATATTGCTGTAACATTGTACAACCTTCAATGTTATGTCATAATTATGTACAATTCTGGCAAATTAGTTACGGCCTTTGTTAGGAATAAATGGACTTCACGCAGTTCACAACGAGCCAGGCGGCCCAAACTGCTGCATATACCCTGACTGCTTGCACGGAACGCAAGAGAAGTGACAATTTCCCTAGTTATAAGAAATTCATACTTGTGTATTGATTTTGAAGAAAGGCATTGATGTTTATGGTTAGGTACATTGGTGCAACGACAGTGCTTTTTTCGCAAATGCGCTCTTTAAATCATCACCTGTTTGTCGAAGTAGGCTGTGATTCAATGAGAAATTAACAAGCACCGCATCGATTATATGCAACGCAGGACACACTAGATAAACTAGTAATATCATCAACCATGTGTAGTTAACTAGTGACTATTTTAAGACTGATTGTTTTTTATAAGATAAGTTTAAAGCTAGCTAGCAACTTACCTTGGCTTCTTGCTGCCCTCGCGTAACAGGTAGTCACCCTGCCACGCAGGCTCCTCGTGGAGTGCAATGTAAGGCAGGTGGTTCGAGCGTTGGACTAGTAACCGGAAGGTTGCAAAAATGAATCCCCGAGTTGACAAGGTAAAAATCTGTCATTCTGCCCCTGAACAAGGCAGTTAACCCACTGTTCCTAGGCCGTCATTGAAAATCATAATGTCTTCTTAACTGACTTGACTAGTTAAATAAAGGTGTCAAAAAAAATTGGGCCAAATCGGTGTCCACAAATACCGATTGTTATGAAAACTTGAAATCGGCCGTAATTAAATCGGCCATTCCGATTAATCGGTCAACCTCTACACTGTATATATATATTATATTTCTCAAAAACGTTATATTGTCCCATACAATAATTGTTTTTGTTCCACTAACTTAAGAGAGACACCAGACACTGGTAATATAGCCTTAAATAACAATATCATCATTAATGGATTCTATGAGGGCAATAACTACAACCATTGTTGTTGTTATGCAAGTCTAACACTGTTGAACGATAGGTTAATAGAAGTCAGGGAGGCACCTGAAAACATTGATGGTTTTGGCTGAGGGCTGCTCCTCGGACTCCTCCACCACCTCCTCCTCTTCAAAGTACTCCTGGTAGATGTTGATGGCATTGTTTTGTTTGATGCAATGCTCCATATTCTGTGTTAGAATGGGAGGAACAGAGGAGGGCTCTGATAAGAGATGGAGAGAATAACCAGTTCTGAAAGGGAGAGGTGGAGAGAATAACAAGTGCTCCTTTCCATCTATTAAACTACTGTAGCAGCTAATACATGTATTTGGGACAATGTAGATTTAGGGTCAGTTATAACACCCTTACTCTGCAGAAATGTAGATTTAGGACCAGTTAACACCCCTAGTTTGGAGCAATGTAGATTTAAGACCAGTTAACACCCCTAGTCTGGAGCAATGTACAGTAGATTTAGGGCCAGTTAACACCCCTAGTCTGGAGCAATGTAGATTTAAGACCAGTTAACACCTCTAGTCTGGAGCAATGCAGATTTAGGACCAGATAACACACCTAGTCTGGAGCAATGTAGATTTAGGACCAGTTAACACCCCTAGTCTGGAGCAATGTAGATTTAGGGCCAGTTATAACACCCTTACTCTGCAGAAATTTAGATTTTAAGACCAGTTAACACCCCTAGTCTGGAGCAATGTAGATTTAGGACCAGTTAACACCTCTAGCCTGGAGCAATGTAGATTTAAGACCAGTTAACACCTCTAGTCTGGAGCAATGTAGATTTAGGACCAGTTAACACCCCTAGTCTGGTGCAATGTACTGTAGATTTAGGGCCAGTTAACACCCCTAGTCTGGAACAATGTAGATTTAGGACCAGCTAACACCTCTAGTCTGGAGCAATGTAGATTTAGGACCAGATAACACCCCTAGTCTGGAGCAATGTAGATTTAGGGTCAGTTAACACCCCTAGTCTGGAGCAATGTAGATTTAGGGTCAGTCAAAACCCCTAGTCTGGAGCAATGTAGATTTAGGTTCAGTTATAACACCCTTACTCTGCAGAAATTTAGATTTAAGACCAGTTAACACCCCTAGTCTGGAGCAATGTAGATTTAGGACCAGTTAACACCCCTAGTCTGGAGCAATGTAGATTTAGGTTCAGTTATAACACCCTTACTCTGCAGAAATTTAGATTTAAGACCAGTTAACACCTCTAGTCTGGAGCAATGTAGATTTACGGCAATGTACAGTTGCGCCAGATTTAGGACCAGTTAACACCCCTAGTCTGGTAGATTTAGGACCAGTTAACACCTCTAGTCTGGAGCAATGTACAGTAGATTTAGGACCAGTTAACACCTCTAGTCTGGAGCAATGTAGATTTAAGACCAGCTAACACCTCTAGTCTGGAGCAATGTAGATTTAGGACCAGTTAACACCCCTAGTCTGGAGCAATGTACCGTAGATTTAGGGCCAGTTAACACATCTAGTCTGGAGCAATGTAGATTTAGGGTCAGTTATAACACCTCTAGTCTGGAGCAATGTAGATTTAGGGTCAGTTATAACACCTTTACTCTGCAGAAATTTAGATTTTAAGACCAGTTAACACCCCTAGTCTGGAGCAATGTAGATTTAGGACCAGTTAACACCTCTAGTCTGGAGCAATGTAGATTTAAGACCAGTTAACACCCCTAGTCTGGAGCAATATAGATTTAGGACCAGTTAACACCCCTAGTCTGGAGCTATGTACAGTAGATTTAGGACCAGTTAACACATATAGTCTGGAGCAATGTACAGTAGATTTAGGACCAGTTAACACATCTAGTCTGGAGCAATGTAGATTTAGGACCAGATAACACCCCTAGTCTGGAGCAATGTAGATTTAGGGTCAGTTAACACCCCTAGTCTGGAGCAATGTAGATTTAGGACCAGTTAACACACCTAGTCTGGAGCAATGTAGATTTACGGCAATGTACAGTTGCGCCAGATTTAGGACCAGTTAACACCCCTAGTCTGGTAGATTTAGGACCAGTTAACATCCCTAGTCTGGAGCAATGTAGATTTAGGACCAGTTAACACCTCTAGTCTGGAGCAATGTAGATTTACGGCAATGTACAGTTGCGCCAGATTTAGGACCAGTTAACACCCCTAGTCTGGTAGATTTAGGACCAGTTAACATCCCTAGTCTGGAGCAATGTACAGTTGCGCCAGATTTAGGACCAGTTAACATCTCTAGTCTGGAGCAATGTAGATTTAAGACCAGTTAACACCTCTAGTCTGGAGCAATGTACAGTAGATTTAGGACCAGTTAACACCTCTAGTCTGGAGCAATGTATATTTAGGACCAGTTAACACCCCTAGTCTGGAGCAATGTAGATTTAGGACCAGTTAACACCCCTAGTCTGGAGCAATGTACAGTAGATTTAGGACCAGTTAACACCCCTGGTCTGGAGCAATGTACAGTAGATTTAGGACCAGTTAACACCTCTAGTCTGGAGCAATGTAGATTTAAGACCAGTTAACACCTCTAGTCTGGAGCAATGTACAGTAGATTTATGACCAGTTAACACCTCTAGTCTGGAGCAATGTAGATTTAAGACCAGTTAACACCTCTAGTCTGGAGCTATGTACAGTAGATTTAGGACCAGTTAACACCCCTAGTCTGGAGCAATGTACAGTAGATTTAAGACCAGTTAACACCTCTAGTCTGGAGCAATGTACAGTAGATTTAGGACCAGTTAACACATCTAGTCTGGAGCAATGTACAGTAGATTTAGGACCAGTTAACACATCTAGTCTGGAGAAATGTAGATTTAGGACCAGTTAACACCTCTAGTCTGGAGCAATGTAGATTTAAGACCAGTTAACATCTCTAGTCTGGAGCAATGTACAGTAGATTTAGGACCAGTTAACACCTCTAGCCTGGAGCAATGTAGATTTAAGACCAGTTAACACCTCTAGTCTGGAGCAATGTAGATTTAGGACCAGTTAACACCCCTAGTCTGGTGCAATGTACTGTAGATTTAGGGCCAGTTAACACCCCTAGTCTGGAACAATGTAGATTTAGGACCAGCTAACACCTCTAGTCTGGAGCAATGTAGATTTAGGACCAGATAACACCCCTAGTCTGGAGCAATGTAGATTTAGGGTCAGTTAACACCCCTAGTCTGGAGCAATGTAGATTTAGGACCAGTTAACACACCTAGTCTGGAGCAATGTACAGTAGATTTAGGGTCAGTCAAAACCCCTAGTCTGGAGCAATGTAGATTTAGGTTCAGTTATAACACCCTTACTCTGCAGAAATTTAGATTTAAGACCAGTTAACACCCCTAGTCTGGAGCAATGTAGATTTAGGACCAGTTAACACCTCTAGTCTGGAGCAATGTAGATTTACGGCAATGTACAGTTGCGCCAGATTTAGGACCAGTTAACACCCCTAGTCTGGTAGATTTAGGACCAGTTAACATCCCTAGTCTGGAGCAATGTACAGTTGCGCCAGATTTAAGACCAGTTAACACCTCTAGTCTGGAGCAATGTACAGTAGATTTAGGACCAGTTAACACCTCTAGTCTGGAGCAATGTAGATTTAAGACCAGCTAACACCTCTAGTCTGGAGCAATGTAGATTTAGGACCAGTTAACACCCCTAGTCTGGAGCAATGTACCGTAGATTTAGGGCCAGTTAACACATCTAGTCTGGAGCAATGTAGATTTAGGGTCAGTTATAACACCTCTAGTCTGGAGCAATGTAGATTTAGGGTCAGTTATAACACCTTTACTCTGCAGAAATTTAGATTTTAAGACCAGTTAACACCCCTAGTCTGGAGCAATGTAGATTTAGGACCAGTTAACACCTCTAGTCTGGAGCAATGTAGATTTAAGACCAGTTAACACCCCTAGTCTGGAGCAATGTAGATTTAGGACCAGTTAACACCCCTAGTCTGGAGCTATGTACAGTAGATTTAGGACCAGTTAACACATATAGTCTGGAGCAATGTACAGTAGATTTAGGACCAGTTAACACATCTAGTCTGGAGCAATGTAGATTTAGGACCAGATAACACCCCTAGTCTGGAGCAATGTAGATTTAGGGTCAGTTAACACCCCTAGTCTGGAGCAATGTAGATTTAGGACCAGTTAACACACCTAGTCTGGAGCAATGTAGATTTACGGCAATGTACAGTTGCGCCAGATTTAGGACCAGTTAACACCCCTAGTCTGGTAGATTTAGGACCAGTTAACATCCCTAGTCTGGAGCAATGTAGATTTAGGACCAGTTAACACCTCTAGTCTGGAGCAATGTAGATTTACGGCAATGTACAGTTGCGCCAGATTTAGGACCAGTTAACACCCCTAGTCTGGTAGATTTAGGACCAGTTAACATCCCTAGTCTGGAGCAATGTACAGTTGCGCCAGATTTAGGACCAGTTAACATCTCTAGTCTGGAGCAATGTAGATTTAAGACCAGTTAACACCTCTAGTCTGGAGCAATGTACAGTAGATTTAGGACCAGTTAACACCTCTAGTCTGGAGCAATGTATATTTAGGACCAGTTAACACCCCTAGTCTGGAGCAATGTAGATTTAGGACCAGTTAACACCCCTAGTCTGGAGCAATGTACAGTAGATTTAGGACCAGTTAACACCCCTAGTCTGGAGCAATGTACAGTAGATTTAGGACCAGTTAACACCTCTAGTCTGGAGCAATGTAGATTTAAGACCAGTTAACACCTCTAGTCTGGAGCAATGTACAGTAGATTTATGACCAGTTAACACCTCTAGTCTGGAGCAATGTAGATTTAAGACCAGTTAACACCTCTAGTCTGGAGCTATGTACAGTAGATTTAGGACCAGTTAACACCCCTAGTCTGGAGCAATGTACAGTAGATTTAAGACCAGTTAACACCTCTAGTCTGGAGCAATGTACAGTAGATTTAGGACCAGTTAACACATCTAGTCTGGAGCAATGTACAGTAGATTTAGGACCAGTTAACACATCTAGTCTGGAGAAATGTAGATTTAGGACCAGTTAACACCTCTAGTCTGGAGCAATGTAGATTTAAGACCAGTTAACATCTCTAGTCTGGAGCAATGTACAGTAGATTTAGGACCAGTTAACACCTCTAGCCTGGAGCAATGTAGATTTAAGACCAGTTAACACCTCTAGTCTGGAGCAATGTAGATTTAGGACCAGTTAACACCCCTAGTCTGGTGCAATGTACTGTAGATTTAGGGCCAGTTAACACCCCTAGTCTGGAACAATGTAGATTTAGGACCAGCTAACACCTCTAGTCTGGAGCAATGTAGATTTAGGACCAGATAACACCCCTAGTCTGGAGCAATGTAGATTTAGGGTCAGTTAACACCCCTAGTCTGGAGCAATGTAGATTTAGGACCAGTTAACACACCTAGTCTGGAGCAATGTACAGTAGATTTAGGGTCAGTCAAAACCCCTAGTCTGGAGCAATGTAGATTTAGGTTCAGTTATAACACCCTTACTCTGCAGAAATTTAGATTTAAGACCAGTTAACACCCCTAGTCTGGAGCAATGTAGATTTAGGACCAGTTAACACCTCTAGTCTGGAGCGATGTAGATTTACGGCAATGTACAGTTGCGCCAGATTTAGGACCAGTTAACACCTCTAGTCTGGTAGATTTAGGACCAGTTAACATCCCTAGTCTGGAGCAATGTACAGTTGCGCCAGATTTAAGACCAGTTAACACCTCTAGTCTGGAGCAATGTACAGTAGATTTAGGACCAGTTAACACCTCTAGTCTGGAGCAATGTAGATTTAAGACCAGCTAACACCTCTAGTCTGGAGCAATGTAGATTTAGGACCAGTTAACACCCCTAGTCTGGAGCAATGTACCGTAGATTTAGGGCCAGTTAACACATCTAGTCTGGAGCAATGTAGATTTAGGGTCAGTTATAACACCTCTAGTCTGGAGCAATGTAGATTTAGGGTCAGTTATAACACCTTTACTCTGCAGAAATTTAGATTTTAAGACCAGTTAACACCCCTAGTCTGGAGCAATGTAGATTTAGGACCAGTTAACACCTCTAGTCTGGAGCAATGTAGATTTAAGACCAGTTAACACCCCTAGTCTGGAGCAATATAGATTTAGGACCAGTTAACACCCCTAGTCTGGAGCTATGTACAGTAGATTTAGGACCAGTTAACACATATAGTCTGGAGCAATGTACAGTAGATTTAGGACCAGTTAACACATCTAGTCTGGAGCAATGTAGATTTAGGACCAGATAACACCCCTAGTCTGGAGCAATGTAGATTTAGGGTCAGTTAACACCCCTAGTCTGGAGCAATGTAGATTTAGGACCAGTTAACACACCTAGTCTGGAGCAATGTAGATTTACGGCAATGTACAGTTGCGCCAGATTTAGGACCAGTTAACACCCCTAGTCTGGTAGATTTAGGACCAGTTAACATCCCTAGTCTGGAGCAATGTAGATTTAAGACCAGTTAACACCTCTAGTCTGGAGCAATGTAGATTTACGGCAATGTACAGTTGCGCCAGATTTAGGACCAGTTAACACCCCTAGTCTGGTAGATTTAGGACCAGTTAACATCCCTAGTCTGGAGCAATGTACAGTTGCGCCAGATTTAGGACCAGTTAACATCTCTAGTCTGGAGCAATGTAGATTTAAGACCAGTTAACACCTCTAGTCTGGAGCAATGTACAGTAGATTTAGGACCAGTTAACACCTCTAGTCTGGAGCAATGTATATTTAGGACCAGTTAACACCCCTAGTCTGGAGCAATGTAGATTTAGGACCAGTTAACACCCCTAGTCTGGAGCAATGTACAGTAGATTTAGGACCAGTTAACACCCCTAGTCTGGAGCAATGTACAGTAGATTTAGGACCAGTTAACACCTCTAGTCTGGAGCAATGTAGATTTAAGACCAGTTAACACCTCTAGTCTGGAGCAATGTACAGTAGATTTAGGACCAGTTAACACCTCTAGTCTGGAGCAATGTAGATTTAAGACCAGTTAACACCTCTAGTCTGGAGCTATGTACAGTAGATTTAGGACCAGTTAACACCCCTAGTCTGGAGCAATGTACAGTAGATTTAAGACCAGTTAACACCTCTAGTCTGGAGCAATGTACAGTAGATTTAGGACCAGTTAACACATCTAGTCTGGAGCAATGTACAGTAGATTTAGGACCAGTTAACACATCTAGTCTGGAGAAATGTAGATTTAGGACCAGTTAACACCTCTAGTCTGGAGCAATGTAGATTTAAGACCAGTTAACATCTCTAGTCTGGAGCAATGTACAGTAGATTTAGGACCAGTTAACACCTCTAGCCTGGAGCAATGTAGATTTAAGACCAGTTAACACCTCTAGTCTGGAGCAATGTAGATTTAGGACCAGTTAACACCCCTAGTCTGGTGCAATGTACTGTAGATTTAGGGCCAGTTAACACCCCTAGTCTGGAACAATGTAGATTTAGGACCAGCTAACACCTCTAGTCTGGAGCAATGTAGATTTAGGACCAGATAACACCCCTAGTCTGGAGCAATGTAGATTTAGGGTCAGTTAACACCCCTAGTCTGGAGCAATGTAGATTTAGGACCAGTTAACACACCTAGTCTGGAGCAATGTACAGTAGATTTAGGGTCAGTCAAAACCCCTAGTCTGGAGCAATGTAGATTTAGGTTCAGTTATAACACCCTTACTCTGCAGAAATTTAGATTTAAGACCAGTTAACACCCCTAGTCTGGAGCAATGTAGATTTAGGACCAGTTAACACCTCTAGTCTGGAGCAATGTAGATTTACGGCAATGTACAGTTGCGCCAGATTTAGGACCAGTTAACACCCCTAGTCTGGTAGATTTAGGACCAGTTAACATCCCTAGTCTGGAGCAATGTACAGTTGCGCCAGATTTAAGACCAGTTAACACCTCTAGTCTGGAGCAATGTACAGTAGATTTAGGACCAGTTAACACCTCTAGTCTGGAGCAATGTAGATTTAAGACCAGCTAACACCTCTAGTCTGGAGCAATGTAGATTTAGGACCAGTTAACACCCCTAGTCTGGAGCAATGTACCGTAGATTTAGGGCCAGTTAACACATCTAGTCTGGAGCAATGTAGATTTAGGGTCAGTTATAACACCTCTAGTCTGGAGCAATGTAGATTTAGGGTCAGTTATAACACCTTTACTCTGCAGAAATTTAGATTTTAAGACCAGTTAACACCCCTAGTCTGGAGCAATGTAGATTTAGGACCAGTTAACACCTCTAGTCTGGAGCAATGTAGATTTAAGACCAGTTAACACCCCTAGTCTGGAGCAATGTAGATTTAGGACCAGTTAACACCCCTAGTCTGGAGCAATGTACAGTAGATTTAGGACCAGTTAACACATCTAGTCTGGAGCAATGTAGATTTAGGACCAGATAACACCCCTAGTCTGGAGCAATGTAGATTTAGGGTCAGTTAACACCCCTAGTCTGGAGCAATGTAGATTTAGGACCAGTTAACACACCTAGTCTGGAGCAATGTAGATTTACGGCAATGTACAGTTGCGCCAGATTTAGGACCAGTTAACACCCCTAGTCTGGTAGATTTAGGACCAGTTAACATCCCTAGTCTGGAGCAATGTAGATTTAGGACCAGTTAACACCTCTAGTCTGGAGCAATGTAGATTTACGGCAATGTACAGTTGCGCCAGATTTAGGACCAGTTAACACCCCTAGTCTGGTAGATTTAGGACCAGTTAACATCCCTAGTCAGGAGCAATGTACAGTTGCGCCAGATTTAGGACCAGTTAACATCTCTAGTCTGGAGCAATGTAGATTTAAGACCAGTTAACACCTCTAGTCTGGAGCAATGTACAGTAGATTTAGGACCAGTTAACACCTCTAGTCTGGAGCAATGTATATTTAGGACCAGTTAACACCCCTAGTCTGGAGCAATGTAGATTTAGGACCAGTTAACACCCCTAGTCTGGAGCAATGTACAGTAGATTTAGGACCAGTTAACACCCCTAGTCTGGAGCAATGTACAGTAGATTTAGGACAAGTTAACACCTCTAGTCTGGAGCAATGTAGATTTAAGACCAGTTAACACCTCTAGTCTGGAGCAATGTACAGTAGATTTATGACCAGTTAACACCTCTAGTCTGGAGCAATGTAGATTTAAGACCAGTTAACACCTCTAGTCTGGAGCTATGTACAGTAGATTTAGGACCAGTTAACACCCCTAGTCTGGAGCAATGTACAGTAGATTTAAGACCAGTTATCACCTCTAGTCTGGAGCAATGTACAGTAGATTTAGGACCAGTTAACACATCTAGTCTGGAGCAATGTACAGTAGATTTAGGACCAGTTAACACATCTAGTCTGGAGAAATTTAGATTTAGGACCAGTTAAGACCTCTAGTCTGGAGCAATGTAGATTTAAGACCAGTTAACACCTCTAGTCTGGAGCAATGTACAGTAGATTTAGGACCAGTTAACACCTCTAGCCTGGAGCAATGTAGATTTAAGACCAGTTAACACCTCTAGTCTGGAGCAATGTAGATTTAGGACCAGTTAACACCCCTAGTCTGGTGCAATGTACTGTAGATTTAGGGCCAGTTAACACCCCTAGTCTGGAACAATGTAGATTTAGGACCAGCTAACACCTCTAGTCTGGAGCAATGTAGATTTAGGACCAGATAACACCCCTAGTCTGGAGCAATGTAGATTTAGGGTCAGTTAACACCCCTAGTCTGGAGCAATGTAGATTTAGGACCAGTTAACACACCTAGTCTGGAGCAATGTACAGTAGATTTAGGGTCAGTCAAAACCCCTAGTCTGGAGCAATGTAGATTTAGGTTCAGTTATAACACCCTTACTCTGCAGAAATTTAGATTTAAGACCAGTTAACACCCCTAGTCTGGAGCAATGTAGATTTAGGACCAGTTAACACCTCTAGTCTGGAGCAATGTAGATTTACGGCAATGTACAGTTGCGCCAGATTTAGGACCAGTTAACACCCCTAGTCTGGTAGATTTAGGACCAGTTAACATCCCTAGTCTGGAGCAATGTACAGTTGCGCCAGATTTAAGACCAGTTAACACCTCTAGTCTGGAGCAATGTACAGTAGATTTAGGACCAGTTAACACCTCTAGTCTGGAGCAATGTAGATTTAAGACCAGCTAACACCTCTAGTCTGGAGCAATGTAGATTTAGGACCAGTTAACACCCCTAGTCTGGAGCAATGTACCGTAGATTTAGGGCCAGTTAACACATCTAGTCTGGAGCAATGTAGATTTAGGGTCAGTTATAACACCTCTAGTCTGGAGCAATGTAGATTTAGGGTCAGTTATAACACCTTTACTCTGCAGAAATTTAGATTTTAAGACCAGTTAACACCCCTAGTCTGGAGCAATGTAGATTTAAGACCAGTTAACACCCCTAGTCTGGAGCAATGTAGATTTAGGACCAGTTAACACCCCTAGTCTGGAGCTATGTACAGTAGATTTAGGACCAGTTAACACATATAGTCTGGAGCAATGTACAGTAGATTTAGGACCAGTTAACACATCTAGTCTGGAGCAATGTAGATTTAGGACCAGATAACACCCCTAGTCTGGAGCAATGTAGATTTAGGGTCAGTTAACACCCCTAGTCTGGAGCAATGTAGATTTAGGACCAGTTAACACACCTAGTCTGGAGCAATGTAGATTTACGGCAATGTACAGTTGCGCCAGATTTAGGACCAGTTAACACCCCTAGTCTGGTAGATTTAGGACCAGTTAACATCCCTAGTCTGGAGCAATGTAGATTTAGGACCAGTTAACACCTCTAGTCTGGAGCAATGTAGATTTACGGCAATGTACAGTTGCGCCAGATTTAGGACCAGTTAACACCCCTAGTCTGGTAGATTTAGGACCAGTTAACATCCCTAGTCTGGAGCAATGTACAGTTGCGCCAGATTTAGGACCAGTTAACATCTCTAGTCTGGAGCAATGTAGATTTAAGACCAGTTAACACCTCTAGTCTGGAGCAATGTACAGTAGATTTAGGACCAGTTAACACCTCTAGTCTGGAGCAATGTATATTTAGGACCAGTTAACACCCCTAGTCTGGAGCAATGTAGATTTAGGACCAGTTAACACCCCTAGTCTGGAGCAATGTACAGTAGATTTAGGACCAGTTAACACCCCTAGTCTGGAGCAATGTACAGTAGATTTAGGACCAGTTAACACCTCTAGTCTGGAGCAATGTAGATTTAAGACCAGTTAACACCTCTAGTCTGGAGCAATGTACAGTAGATTTATGACCAGTTAACACCTCTAGTCTGGAGCAATGTAGATTTAAGACCAGTTAACACCTCTAGTCTGGAGCTATGTACAGTAGATTTAGGACCAGTTAACACCCCTAGTCTGGAGCAATGTACAGTAGATTTAAGACCAGTTATCACCTCTAGTCTGGAGCAATGTACAGTAGATTTAGGACCAGTTAACACATCTAGTCTGGAGCAATGTACAGTAGATTTAGGACCAGTTAACACATCTAGTCTGGAGAAATTTAGATTTAGGACCAGTTAAGACCTCTAGTCTGGAGCAATGTAGATTTAAGACCAGTTAACACCTCTAGTCTGGAGCAATGTACAGTAGATTTAGGACCAGTTAACACCTCTAGCCTGGAGCAATGTAGATTTAAGACCAGTTAACACCTCTAGTCTGGAGCAATGTAGATTTAGGACCAGTTAACACCCCTAGTCTGGTGCAATGTACTGTAGATTTAGGGCCAGTTAACACCCCTAGTCTGGAACAATGTAGATTTAGGACCAGCTAACACCTCTAGTCTGGAGCAATGTAGATTTAGGACCAGATAACACCCCTAGTCTGGAGCAATGTAGATTTAGGGTCAGTTAACACCCCTAGTCTGGAGCAATGTAGATTTAGGACCAGTTAACACACCTAGTCTGGAGCAATGTACAGTAGATTTAGGGTCAGTCAAAACCCCTAGTCTGGAGCAATGTAGATTTAGGTTCAGTTATAACACCCTTACTCTGCAGAAATTTAGATTTAAGACCAGTTAACACCCCTAGTCTGGAGCAATGTAGATTTAGGACCAGTTAACACCTCTAGTCTGGAGCAATGTAGATTTACGGCAATGTACAGTTGCGCCAGATTTAGGACCAGTTAACACCCCTAGTCTGGTAGATTTAGGACCAGTTAACATCCCTAGTCTGGAGCAATGTACAGTTGCGCCAGATTTAAGACCAGTTAACACCTCTAGTCTGGAGCAATGTACAGTAGATTTAGGACCAGTTAACACCTCTAGTCTGGAGCAATGTAGATTTAAGACCAGCTAACACCTCTAGTCTGGAGCAATGTAGATTTAGGACCAGTTAACACCCCTAGTCTGGAGCAATGTACCGTAGATTTAGGGCCAGTTAACACATCTAGTCTGGAGCAATGTAGATTTAGGGTCAGTTATAACACCTCTAGTCTGGAGCAATGTAGATTTAGGGTCAGTTATAACACCTTTACTCTGCAGAAATTTAGATTTTAAGACCAGTTAACACCCCTAGTCTGGAGCAATGTAGATTTAAGACCAGTTAACACCCCTAGTCTGGAGCAATGTAGATTTAGGACCAGTTAACACCCCTAGTCTGGAGCTATGTACAGTAGATTTAGGACCAGTTAACACATATAGTCTGGAGCAATGTACAGTAGATTTAGGACCAGTTAACACATCTAGTCTGGAGCAATGTAGATTTAGGACCAGATAACACCCCTAGTCTGGAGCAATGTAGATTTAGGGTCAGTTAACACCCCTAGTCTGGAGCAATGTAGATTTAGGACCAGTTAACACACCTAGTCTGGAGCAATGTAGATTTACGGCAATGTACAGTTGCGCCAGATTTAGGACCAGTTAACACCCCTAGTCTGGTAGATTTAGGACCAGTTAACATCCCTAGTCTGGAGCAATGTACAGTTGCGCCAGATTTAGGACCAGTTAACATCTCTAGTCTGGAGCAATGTAGATTTAAGACCAGTTAACACCTCTAGTCTGGAGCAATGTACAGTAGATTTAGGACCAGTTAACACCTCTAGTCTGGAGCAATGTATATTTAGGACCAGTTAACACCCCTAGTCTGGAGCAATGTAGATTTAGGACCAGTTAACACCCCTAGTCTGGAGCAATGTACAGTAGATTTAGGACCAGTTAACACCCCTAGTCTGGAGCAATGTACAGTAGATTTAGGACCAGTTAACACCTCTAGTCTGGAGCAATGTAGATTTAAGACCAGTTAACACCTCTAGTCTGGAGCAATGTACAGTAGATTTATGACCAGTTAACACCTCTAGTCTGGAGCAATGTAGATTTAAGACCAGTTAACACCTCTAGTCTGGAGCTATGTACCGTAGATTTAGGACCAGTTAACACATCTAGTCTGGAGCAATGTAGATTTAGGGTCAGTTATAACACCTCTAGTCTGGAGCAATGTAGATTTAGGGTCAGTTATAACACCTTTACTCTGCAGAAATTTAGATTTTAAGACCAGTTAACACCCCTAGTCTGGAGCAATGTAGATTTAAGACCAGTTAACACCCCTAGTCTGGAGCAATGTAGATTTAGGACCAGTTAACACCCCTAGTCTGGAGCTATGTACAGTAGATTTAGGACCAGTTAACACATATAGTCTGGAGCAATGTACAGTAGATTTAGGACCAGTTAACACATCTAGTCTGGAGCAATGTAGATTTAGGACCAGATAACACCCCTAGTCTGGAGCAATGTAGATTTAGGGTCAGTTAACACCCCTAGTCTGGAGCAATGTAGATTTAGGACCAGTTAACACACCTAGTCTGGAGCAATGTAGATTTACGGCAATGTACAGTTGCGCCAGATTTAGGACCAGTTAACACCCCTAGTCTGGTAGATTTAGGACCAGTTAACATCCCTAGTCTGGAGCAATGTACAGTTGCGCCAGATTTAGGACCAGTTAACATCTCTAGTCTGGAGCAATGTAGATTTAAGACCAGTTAACACCTCTAGTCTGGAGCAATGTACAGTAGATTTAGGACCAGTTAACACCTCTAGTCTGGAGCAATGTATATTTAGGACCAGTTAACACCCCTAGTCTGGAGCAATGTAGATTTAGGACCAGTTAACACCCCTAGTCTGGAGCAATGTACAGTAGATTTAGGACCAGTTAACACCCCTAGTCTGGAGCAATGTACAGTAGATTTAGGACCAGTTAACACCTCTAGTCTGGAGCAATGTAGATTTAAGACCAGTTAACACCTCTAGTCTGGAGCAATGTACAGTAGATTTATGACCAGTTAACACCTCTAGTCTGGAGCAATGTAGATTTAAGACCAGTTAACACCTCTAGTCTGGAGCTATGTACCGTAGATTTAGGACCAGTTAACACCCCTAGTCTGGAGCAATGTACAGTAGATTTAAGACCAGTTAACACCTCTAGTCTGGAGCAATGTACAGTAGATTTAGGACCAGTTAACACATCTAGTCTGGAGCAATGTACAGTAGATTTAGGACCAGTTAACACATCTAGTCTGGAGAAATGTAGATTTAGGACCAGTTAACACCTCTAGTCGGGAGCAATGTAGATTTAGGACCAGTTAACACCCCTAGTCTGGAGCAATGTACAGTAGATTTAGGACCAGTTAACACCTCTAGTCTGGAGCAATGTACAGTAGATTTAGGACCAGTTAACACCTCTAGTCTGGGACAATGTAGATTTACGGCCAGTTAACACCCCTAGTCTGGAGCAATGTAGATTTAGGGACACACTCACACTGCCCAGCTGCATGATGGTGCTGAAATAATGCTCATCTTTCTCCACTTTCTTTCTGAAGCGGATGGTCTGCTCCATCTCCTGAGGATTGACGTCCTTGGGCCAGCCTCCCTCCACATGGTTTATCCCCCTGGTGTCTGACTCAAAGCGCTCAGTGTTCACCTACAAAGAAAGGGCCAGGCAGGACAGGCAGGATTCACACACGGCCGTAGTGGCCTGGTTACAGACAGTCTGAATAAATAGTGTTGGAGTGAAATGTACATAGGCTGCCAGATGCTGCTTATTATCTCATAATGATGCAGAAGCTGTATTTATCTAACACAAACTTTGCTGATATGACACTCAACATACCCAATTAAAATTGGTGTGTGTTGCTCAAGTCTTGTGAAATGTTTAGGTTGTGTAATAAATGATCATACACGTACCAGGGAATGATAAAATCTATTACTTGTCGTACATTTTTATGTTACAGGTGACAGGGTGTTAGTCTACAATGTTCACCTCATGCTCGGACATCTCTTGTGTGCACTGTATGGGAATATCGCAAGGGTCTCTCTCAATGAAGTTGGATGCCAGAGAAGGATCAGGGAGGATGTCCACATGCAACTCAGCAGGCCGATCAGAGAAATTACACTGTCGCCCAAACTCATTGCGCTTCTTGGTGTACACATGAACTATCTCCATTGTGAGTGCTATCGGGACATAGATTGGAGAGAGGAAAGATTCAGGTTAGGCTATGGGCCTACTTGTTTATCTACCAACACAAGTCAAGGATTAGTTCACCTGATGATGGAATTAACACGAACAATAGAAAAAGGTGCAGTGACTGGATGTATATTACACCGTACAGGGTTACAGTAACTGCTCTTGATGAAAATAATTAACCCTATTCAAAAGGGGAGGGGAGGTTACCTGCAAGGTGGCAATGTCAACCAAACTGGTGAATGACGAGCTTCCAATCAATCAACATGTGTGTGTCAGTTTGCTAGCTTTGTCTCGGTTAACTTTACAATGTAACCAACTCATGATGGTTAGCCTAAGTAGCCACATTTACAAGAGATATCTATTTGGGGGGAGTTCAAAGTGTGCTAACATTGTCGTTAGCTGACTAACATTACTAGTAGCTAGCTAACTTTTGCCAGCCGGACGATGCATGGGTAGCTAACGTTAGCTAGATAACGTTAACGGTTAATCAAGCATCACTTGAGCCAGAGTATCATGTAACGTTAGCTATATTATCTAACATGGCATTCTTATTGTTTTGAATGTTCGAATCAAACGACTGTCAATAAACCGAAATCATAATGAAATATTCTTACCTTTCCTCTTGAGGATATAAAATAATGAAATGAAGCGTCAAAACTCCCTGCCGTACCCTCAAATGTTTGGATTTCCCCCACTCTCAACGCAACACAAAAGTAGCAGCATACCGTATCCTAGCAACACATATCACACTGGGCAGGGTATGACCGCCCACACTGGGAGAGTCAGTGGACCAAAGGCTGCTCTGCACAGGAGCTCAGCGTAACCAATTGGTGTAACCATACAATTACATTTCATTGAAGCCCACACCTGGGGCCTGTTGCACAAAACTAGGATAAGGGATTAAGCCAGGATATTTTGGTGATCCTGGCTCAATTGATCCGTAATCCGGTTGCACTAAAGATGGATAGGGGGCAGGAGGATATGTTATGGTATAAATTACCATGGAGATTTATTCTGTGGAGCTAGCCTGCTCCAGACCAGGCTAAATTCCAGGATCTATTTAATCTCATCCCTAATGTCAGTCAGCAGTCACCACAAATGGAAACCAATAGTTATTTCACTGCTCACTATACATTGTTATCACATATAACTAGACCCACTGTTATTTAAACGTTTGTGATCATTAATTTCAATGATTTTGGATAAAAAAAGATTTTTAGATGATGTTGCTATCATTAGATAATTTACAGTTTCCCATAGACTATAAGGCTATATATAAAATGCTAGAATATTAGGGCCACAGAGGGGAAAAAAACACAAGTCATAATATTGTAACCAGTTGTTTTAAAGGAGGACAGTTGTTAAAATGACAGATGTGGGGCATTTCGTGAAATTGTACTTCAGTATGGTTTCATAAACAAAGACATGCTGATGTGCCAGAATATTAAGTATCACATTGTCATAAGTATCAAAACTGTAAAAACAATATGTAGCTTTTCTGCAGAAAGAACCAGCCTCATAAATTTATGACTTTATCCTTTTTCTTCAGTGTGGCCCTAGTACTCTGTCATATAAACAAATACACATTCCATATGAATATAAAAACACAATGTGTAACATTATGTTCCTTTATTGAATAAGGACAAAACAAAGCAGGTAAACCATCAGCTCCTTTCAAAACTGAAGTCACAGTGACTCTACAAGATGGAAAGCACAGAATCTAAGCATATTATACAAAATGATACATATACAGACCTTTGAATGTGTATAACACACCCTGCATGTCTGCACACTAAAATAAATGCAGGACAAATCCATACACATCAACTGAACAGACAAATGAATGGATGCAGTAGCCTCCCTGCAGCCTTGTATTACACACAGTATACCGCACAAACATCATAAGAGGCCAAATTCGTCAAAAAACGAACCCAAAAAAACCCAAATTCCTCTGCCACCGCAGGACATATTTAACCAAAATTGAAAGCACACATACTAACTAAAATAATTCAACACATATTGGTCCCTCAGCAGCCGACCACTGTCGTCACCAGGGAAGATTGCCGGATTGTCCCAGTCCATGGCTGGTGAAGGCCCCACAATATATGCTTGTGCTTTGTTAAATATTAGTCAGGGACCATACCATTCTGCATAATGTTCTTGTATTTGATTTTGACCTGCTGCCATGTCCGTTTTGGCCCGTTCATGTTTAATACACACACACACACACACACACACATTTAATGGAGTCACACTGCAAAAAAATTACTTGGTATTTTTGTCTTGTTTTCAGTAAAAATATCAAAAAATGTATCATAGCTTTATACAGTGTGATGGAGTTACTTTACACAATTTCACTCATATCTGCAGTGCATTTCAATAAAAAATTTAACCGTTTCATAATTACAGTACAACTGCATTTTTGGAGATGTGAATTAAATATTTGAATTGTAATTGTGATGTTTCAGCGGAGCGGTGAGTGTGTAATTGTGCACTACTTACGCATTCAGGCGGTCTGCAATACTTTGCCACGCTTTTTCTCTTTGCTTTATCACATTGGCGGTGTTGCCTTTCTTCTTAATTATATCTTTTACCTCCTCGTATGCCTCCATGAGGATTTGTGCTTCCGACGGGGAAAAGTACGCGGCTCTAGTTGCCATGGTAAATCAGTTAATCTGTGATCTGTGGCGGGGTCTATTTGAGTGAGCCGTGAGCGCGCACCTATCCAGGATTGGTTTCACCTGGCTTAATGAATCCGTGTCTGCTCATCCTGGCTTGGTCTTTGTGCAACCAATTAAGCCTGGACGCACATGTTTTGGCTTCATTGAGCTCAGCTGAGTCATTTATCCCGGATGTCTTAATTCTACTTTTGTGCAACAGGCCCCTGTGTGGCTAACCAAGTCGTCATAACATTTACCCAAGGCTTGTGGTCTTTCACATCCACTTAATAATGCAAACTTAGGGTTGGCCCAGTGGTTGGAGGCGTTGTCACCGGACTTAAAAAAAAGGTGCACAAAGCAAACATAATGAAGATACACCAAACACATGAGAATACTAGCTACACAAAAGTATTTTATTAACTTACAATTACACCCCATCTCTGAGGATACATACAAATCAATCACCACTGTCAATGGTTGAAGACAGTGCTACTTCACATGGACTCAAACTGAAAAATAAACCAACATAAAATAACATAACAAAACCCTACAGAATTAAACATGAACTGACAATAGATGAAAACAGAATGTTCATTAAGAGTATGACTATGTTTCTCAAAATGGAAGACAATTATCATTGATCAGGTTAAAACTGATATCTGAACACAATTTCTCCCGCCATGATAGTTTCCAGCAATTTCCAAGTCATGACCAAAACTCAAGTTTATATGTTATTATTACAATATACATACATACATACAACTGAATGCCATCATATAACAACGGCCTCTGAAAAAATATCTGATATTGTGGCAGAGCAACTCGCTCCCAAGGGCTTTATTGGTTTAAAACACAACCCGTGGCACATTGGGACAACCATCAAATAAAATATGAATACCGTCATTTCTGGACTATTAAGCGCACCTGAATATAAACCGCACCCACTGAATTATTAAAAAAGATGTATTTTGTACATAAATAAGCCTCACGTGTCTATAAGTCGCAGGTGCCTACCGGTACATTGAAACAAATTAACTTTACACAGCCTTTAAACGAAACATGGCTTGTAACAAAAATAAATAGGCTTTTAAACGAAACACGGCTTGTAACAAAAATAAATAGGCTTTTAAACGAAACACGGCTTGTAACAAAAATAAATAGGCTTTTAAACGAAACACGGCTTGTAACAAAATTTTAAAAAAAATAGCAGTAAACAGTAGCCTACCAAGAAAGTCATTGGTCACTATCTTTCTCCTCCTGTGCACTGAAACCACTGAAGTCATCTCCTTCGGTGTCGGAGTTGAATAGCCTCAGAATTGCTTCATCTGATGTTGGATCGTTTTCATTGTCGCTCTCGTCATTTTCATCCGGAGGCAAATTCCCCGCTGAGCTCATGCTGTCCTCTTCAACACGCAGCAGTCCAACCTTTCGAAACCCATTGATGATAGTGGATTTTTTGAAAATGCTCCACGCTGTCTGGACCCACTGACAGACTTGACCATAAGTTGCTCTTCGCATGCGGCCCGTTTTAGTGAAGGATTTCTCCCCACTTGTCATCCAAGCCTCCCACTGAACACGGAGCGCCACCTTAAATGCACGATTTACACTGATGTCGAGTGGCTGCAAATACTTTGGGCCATCTGCTTTTCTTCCCTCTGAAAGCTTTTGTTGTCTTTTTGCACTGAGTCAGTTCCTCATGCTGTTGTTTCCAACGTCTTATCATCGACTGATTAAGGCCAAGCTCCCGTGCAGCAGCTCTATTTCCTTTTCCAACAGCCAGATCGCTCGCCTTCAACTTGAAAGCTGCATCATATGCATTTCTCAGTGTCTTTGCCATGATGAGGGTGACAAAATGACTACCGTAATCAGAATGATGGGAAGTTTGAGCGCGCTCGATTTACGTCACATTATGTGACGGTGCTCAGTTTTTTGGCGGCATGAATCTTGTAAAAGCGGGAAAAATTCATAAATTAGCGGCGTCATTGTATAAACCGCGAGGTTAAAAGCGTGGGAATAAAGTAGCGGTTTATATTCCGGAAATTACGGTAGTCCAAAATAAGACAATCTGCTATCGTATAATTTATATACAGAAGTCAAGTTGTTCTGAAACAGACACTACAGTATATATGCGCTTCAGTTGCTGCATGTGAACAAACAATATTTGTAACATGTCTGTTCAAATGATGTCTCAAAACATAAAATCCTGTGTCAGACACTGTGCAGGACTTTCTGAATGGAGAAGAGCATGCAACACAGAGGGGTATCTGTATAGTGTTGGGATGGTATAGTGTTGGGAGGGCATAGTGTTGGGAGGGCATAGTTTCGGGAGGGCATAGTGTTGGGAGGGCATAGTGTAGGGAAGGCATAGTGTAGGGAAGGCATAGTGTTGGGAGGGCATAGTGTTGGGATGGTATAGTGTTGGGAGGGCATAGTGTTGGGAGGGCATAGTGTTGGGAGGGCATAGTGTAGGGAGGGGATAGTGTTGGGAGGGCATAGTGTAGGGAGGTTATAGTGTTGGGAGGGTACAGTGTTGGGAGGGCATAGTGTAGGGAGGGTATAGTGTTGGGAGGGCATAGTGTTGGGAGGGCATAGTGTTGGGAGGGTATAGTGCTGGGAGGGCATAGTTTTTGGAGGGCATAGTGTAGGGAGAGCATAGTGTTTGGAGGGCATAGTGTTGGGATGGGATAGTTTTGGGAGGGCATAGTGTTGGGAGGGGATAGTGTAGGGAGGGCATAGCGTGGGGAGGGTATAGTGTTGGGAGGGCATAGTGTAGGTAGGGCATAGTGTTGGGAGGGCATAGTGTAAGGAGGGGATAGTGTTGGGAGGGGATAGTGTTGGGAGGGGATAGTGTAGGGAGGGAATAGTGTTGGGAGGGCATAGTGTAGGGAGGGGATAGTGTTGGAAGGGGATAGTGTAGGGAGGGAATAGTGTTGGGAGGGGATAGTTTTGGGAGGGCATAGTGTAGGGAGGGGATAGTTTTGGGAGGGCATAGTTTAGGGAGGGCATAGGGTAGGGAGGGCATAGTGTTGGGAGGGGATAGTGTAGGGAGGGCATAGTGTTGGGAGGGGATAGTGTAGGGAGGGCATAGTGTAGGGAGGGGATAGTGTAGGAAGGGCATAGTGTAGGTAGGGGATAGTTTTGGGATGGCATAGTTTAGGGAGGGCATAGTGTAGGGAGGGCATAGTGTAGGGAGGGGATAGTTTTGGGAGGGCAAAGTTTTGGGAGGGCATAGTGTAGGGAGGGCATAGTGTAGGGAGGGCATAGTGTTGGGAGGGGATAGTGTAGAGAGGGCATAGTGTTGGGAGGGCAAAGTGTTTGGAGGGCATAATGTTGGGAGGGCATAGTGTAGGGAGGGCATAGTGTAGAGAGGGCATGGTGTAGGGAGGGCATAGTGTAGGGAGGGGATAGTGTAGGGAGGGCATAGTGTAGGGAGGGGATAGTGTAGGAAGGGCATAGTGTAGGGAGGGGATAGTTTTGGGATGGAATAGTTTTGGGAGGGCATAGTTTAGGGAGGGCATAGTGTAGGGAGGGGATAGTGTAGGAAGGGCATAGTGTAGGGAGGGCATAGTGTAGGGAGGGCATAGTGTAGAGAGGGCATAGTGTAGGGAGGGCATAGTGTAGGGCCACTATCCCAGGCCCTAACATACAGTAGGTTTGTGCTTCACAAGGTTTAGGTCTGAGGTGTATGTGGAAACATATAACTACTATTATGGCATATACAGTATGTGTCGTTTGTAGCCGTGGAGGAAAAGGGAGGAAGGACCCTTTGACAGTAGACACTTTCCAGTTCCACTTTCCAGAGTGTGAATGTCATTTCTGATGTACTTGTTCTTGGCCAATTTCATCAAATACAAATGGGTTGGAGGTATCAGGTATCAACAGTCATAGTATGGTCCCTCCTTTTGAGTTAACAGTCATAGACCTACAGTAGCTATTGTAGAACATCTGTTTAGGTGAATAGGGAGTGGTTATAGGCACAAAAACATGCTTCCATTCTTAACATATGTTTTAGAATAAGTTTAATTTCAAAATAGACTAATCATATCATTAGTATCTGAACAATAGATCATTATAAAAGCAATTTCCTGTAGAAGTTGCTATTGTCTCGTCAGAGTGAATGAATCAAGCTAGCGTTTTTAAAAGAAATCATTATTATGACAATTTCCATTTTAACATTTTTTTTTCTCAACACTACTACTACACAAAGAGATGGGACATATGAGGACTCACATACTGAATTGGTGGCCTAAGGACATGTTGTAAGTATGATGTTATAGGTCAAATGAAATGAAAATAAAAAATATATATAATTTCTCTATCTTACATTTTCAAAGGTTTTGCCTAAAACAAATGCTGCAGACAAACCAAAATATTTAAATCTAAAGCTATTAGAAAAGTTCAGTGTTATTTCCAAGAGAACTTCGGCAGAATTTATTTTGACTACACCTTCAGACAGTGGACACAACATGCAATGTGGAAGTGGAATAGTAGGGCTTTACATTGCTGCATTCTCTGGAGACAGCAAGGGAGAACTGAAATAGATTGAATAGAATCACATAATAGAATCATTCTAATTCTATGGGCTAGAGTCAAGGTGACTAAGACATAGACACTGGGCTCTGGGGTTTGGGATGGGACAACTGTGTGTGACACCTTTCCTCATATCAGGCCTTGGTCCAGTCCAGTGAGTTGGACGAGAAGTGGGTCCGTGTAGCAGCCACAAAGTCACACACTGCTGGAGTAGTTGTGTGTGTATGTGTGTTTGCCAGTTTGAGAACCCTCTTGGAGATGGCAGAGATTAAAGAGGAGGAGGGAGGGAGGAGCAGCTCTATGCCTGGAAATCATTCCCAAAGTGTCTGATCTGGTCCTCAGTCATGGACAGGTATGTAGCCCTCATGCTGGGGGAGTACTGTGGGAAACAGAATGTCACAGGACACACAATTAGAGACAACACCAGGTAAAGTTTGGAGAATGACAACAGTATAGAAGAACACAGGACTCTTTCAGAACAGTATTTAGCCAGCTAGACAGGAAGAAAGGGGAGGTAGGGAAGACAATAGGGTGCCTAATGCAAGCATTCTAACAAAACAGTTGAGTGGACTGGGAGTCAGACAACACAGTAGGCCCCTCCTTATGGACCAAGCCTTCTCAGACAGTAGGTTAAACAGGGGGAATACTGGGAAGGGAAGGTTTACGCCATGCACACATAGGACTGCCGATCTGTCTCTGAATGTCCCAACCCAGGGAGATGTGAGGATAGGTGACACCACCACAATCCCAACAGTGGGGGGAGACAGACCTGACTGGGTCAAACATACAACTGGAATGATGACGGTGATGATAATGATGTCATGATGATGATGATGTCCTGAACAGTAAGGTTGGTAGTTCAAAGCCATGCCAGATGTGAAATAGAAAATGCAGTACCAAAATGAAAATGGAGATGAATTAACATTTTATGATTTGAAACGAAGGCAGGGGGAAAAGCAACTGGGAGTCTATCTTATCCTTCAGACAACAGAGAGGTCCAAAGAGGAGCAGAAAACAACTTACTCCGTTTCTAAATTGCTGAGTGTATATCTCCAAAAGTTGATTAAAAAAAGAAGAAAGAAATCAAATACAAACAAACATATAAACAACGAACAAACAAATAAACAATATAAAAGAAGCTGTTAGCTGAAAAAGTAGAGTGCCACGCCCCGTAGAAGGTAGGTATGTCCAGAGGACACCACATGACATTACCAGTGAGATCATCACAGCTTCTTGGCTAGAGACTGGTAGTAGAGAGATAGGGCGGGGGAAAACACCAAGGTAAATACGGTATAAAACTCAATGATGCATCCCAAATGGAACCCTATTCCCTATATAGTCCACTGCTTTTGACAGGAGCCATATGGGTGCCATTTGGGACTCAGCATTAGTCTAAGGTAATAAACCTTACATTCAGTCAACTACAAATACATCTTCCCATGGGAAGGATGGCAGGCAGCTACAGTAGATGTAAACAGGCTCAGAAACCCATAATATATGCGATGCATAAGATATGTCTCTTCATGAAATTCCATTAGGCACAGCAGGCCTTTGACAGGAGACAGGAGAGGATAATTGATCTAAATAGCTGCCATTACAAGGTGCATTTATCATGAGGACCAGAGAGAGAGAGCGAGAGAGAGAAAGAGACTGACCTTTAGAGAGAAGTAAAGTTACCAACTATGGACTGACACCTGTGAGATCTTCCCCTGGGCATTGGTCTAAATAACACGCTTCCATCTCATCTTAAATGCATGAACATGTACACTACAGTATATCTATGTTAAACTTCTCTCTCACTGTCCTATTCCCTCTGTAAAGAGTCACAATCTACACCTATGTTAGACAGACAGGTAAAGGCACAACGTTAGCAGAGTTCTCTCTGATACTGATACGTCCCTAATCAAACTTTGATTTGATATGTGATCAAACTGATGATCATGATCAAAATCCTAACTGGAAATATGTTATCATGTGGATGTCATATCTTGTGAAAGACTGTCACGTCATAACTCGTGAGAAACCAACTACAACAACCATTTAAACAACTTAAAAGTAACACTGACTTGAGCAAGTTAAGGAAGGCATCATGTAGAGCATCATATGGGGGAACTGAGTTGACACTACAAACAGAAAATATATGCAGAAAAAAGTCCTAGCGGGTCACTGAATCAGAATTAAATAACATAACAGAAATGGTGGTGGGAGAAAGATCAGTATTACAATGCTGATTGACTTGATAGTATGTGGGAGAGTGGCATCCAGGTTGGGGTCAATTCAATTTCAATTTAGTCAATTCAGGAAGCATTCTGAAATGTACATTTCAATTCTCCTCATTTGAATTGACCCCAACCATGAATGACATCATAAAAAGGACTTGGCCTCTGGGACCCAACGCACCGAGGGGGGCGGAGAGCCTCTCCCGATCAGAGGAACGTTCTCGTACCGCGGGTTTCCCCCGAACAACGCTGACTGGTTCCTGAGGAGGGAGAAAGAGAGGGAGAGAGAGATAAAGCGTCTGCTAAACAAACATTCCCAATCACGAAAAATCTAGCCAGTAACATATCAATCTGGGCCAGTATGCCTTCTTGGCGAGCATGATCCTTTCAGTTTACAGTTAGCTTTACTTTAGCTTCAGTATGTTCATACGTATAGCATACTAGACTGTGCATTACCATACAGTCAAAACCAGGCCAGGGCTGGACTCACATGTACTCTGAGACGGGTGCGTTGGACACAGTCTGGGCAGCCTGGGCGGCAGGCGTGTGAAGGCTGCTCTGGCTGCCCACACTGCTGCTGTAGCTGCAGAAGCGGTGCATGTTGGTGGCATGGTTGGAGTCGTGGGTCGTCATGCGTCTGGCCTGAGGGTTAAATGGGTCACCTTCGTCTATATCGTCATAATCACGCTCCCTGGAGAGAAGAAAAAGGGTGGAGTCAAGCAACATAGATGATTTAGTGACTTGTAAGGTGTACATACAGTATAAACACAACGGATGTGCTGTACACACTCTGGTTCTATATGTATATATACGGCCCTAAGCACACAGCCAAGATAAAGAGAAGTGGTTTCGGGACAAGTCTATGAATGTCCTTGAGTGGCCCAGCCAGAGCCTGGACTTGAACCTGATCTAACATCTCTGGAGAGATGATAATAGCTGTGCAGTGACCCCATCCAGTCTGACAAAGCTTGAGAGGATCTGCAGAGAAGAATGGGAGAAACTCCCAAAATAAAGCAGTGCCAAGCTTGTAGCGTCATACACAAGAAGACTCGAGGCTGTAATCGTTGCCAACGGTGCTTTAACAAAGTACTGAGTAAAGGGTCTGAATACTTATGTAAATACTCCAGACTAATACAATTGGATTTGAAATGTGATATTTCTGATTTCTTTTTTTTACCCGAATAGAAAGAGGAGTGGGAGGCCCCGGTGCACAACTGAGCAAGAGGACAAGTAGTAAGTCTAGTTTGAGAAACAGAGTCCTAAGTCCTCAACTGGCAGCTCATTAAATAGTACCCGCAAAACACCAGTCTCGACGTCAACAGTGAAGAGGCGACTCCGGGATGCTGGCCTTCTAGGCAAAGTTGCAAAGAAAAACCCATATCTCAGACTGGGCAATAAAAATAAAAGATGGGCAAAAGAACACAGACACTGGACAGAGGAAGATTGGAAAAAAGTGTTTACGGACAGACGAATCAAAAAAGACGATCACAAAGAACATTCGTGAGACGCAGAAAAAATGCAAAAGATGCTGGAGGAGTGCTTGACGTCATCTGTCAAGCATGGTGGAGGCAATGTGATTGTCTCGGGGTACTTTGGTTGTGGTAAACGGGACCTTGAAGAAGGAATGCTATCACTCCATTTTGCAACGCCATGCCATACCATGAGGAAGGAGCTTAATTGGAGCCAATTTACTCCTACAACAGGACAATGACCCAAAGCACAGCTCCAAACTATGCAATAACTATTTAGGGAAGAAGCAGTCAGCTGGTATTCTATCTATAACGGAGTAAGCAGCACAGTCACGGGATATCAACCCAATTGAGCTGTTGTGGGAGCAGCTTGACCGCATGGTACATAAGAAATGCCCATCAAGCCAGTCCAACTTGTGGGAGGTGCTTCAGGAAGCATGGGGTGAAATCTCTTCAGATGACCTCAACAAATTGACAAGAAGAATGCCAAAGGTTTGCAAGGCTGTAATTGCTGCAAATGGAGGATTATTTGACGAAAGCAAAGTTTGAAGGACACAATTATTATATCAATTAAAAATCATTATTTATAACCTTTTCAACATCTTGACTATATTTCCTATTAATTTTGCAACTCATTTCATGTATATTTTCATGGAAAACAAGGACACTTTAAAGCGACCTCAAACGGTAGTGTTTATATATATACAGTGCCTTGCGAAAGTATTCGGCCCCCTTGAACTTTGCGACCTTTTGCCACATTTCAGGCTTCAAACATAAAGATATAAAACAATCATGAAGTGGAACGACATTTATTGGATATTTCAAACTTTTTTAACAAATCAAAAACTGAAAAATTGGGCGTGCAAAATTATTCAGCCCCCTTAAGTTAATACTTTGTAGTGCCACCTTTTGCTGCGATTACAGCTGTAAGTCGCTTGGGGTATGTCTCTATCAGTTTTGCACATCGAGAGACTGAAATTTTTTCCCATTCCTCCTTGCAAAACAGCTCGAGCTCAGTGAGGTTGGATGGAGAGCATTTGTGAACAGCAGTTTTCAGTTCTTTCCACAGATTCTCGATTGGATTCAGGTCTGGACTTTGACTTGGCCATTCTAACACCTGGATATGTTTATTTTTTAACCATTCCATTGTAGATTTTGCTTTATGTTTTGGATCATTGTCTTGTTGGAAGACAAATCTCCGTCCCAGTCTCAGGTCTTTTGCAGACTCCATCAGGTTTTCTTCCAGAATGGTCCTGTATTTGGCTCCATCCATCTTCCCATCAATTTTAACCATCTTCCCTGTCCCTGCTGAAGAAAAGCAGGCACAAACCATGATGCTGCCACCACCATCTTTGACAGTGGGGATGGTGTGTTCAGCTGTGTTGCTTTTACGCCAAACATAACGTTTTGCATTGATGCCAAAAAGTTCAATTTTGGTTTCATCTGACCAGAGCACCTTCTTCCACATGTTTGGTGTGTCTCCCAGGTGGCTTGTGGCAAACTTTAAACGACACTTTTTATGGATATCTTTAAGAAATGGCTTTCTTCTTGCCACTCTTCCATAAAGGCCAGATATGTGCAATATACGACTGATTGTTGTCCTATGGACAGAGTCTCCCACCTCAGCTGTAGATCTCTGCAGTTCATCCAGAGTGATCATGGGCCTCTTGGCTGCATCTCTGATCAGCCTTCTTTAGAGGGACGGCCAGGTCTTGGTAGATTTGCAGTGGTCTGATACTCCTTCCATTTCAATATTATCGCTTGCACAGTGCTCCTTGGGATGTTTAAAGCTTGGGAAATCTTTTTGTATCCAAATCCGGCTTTAAACTTCTTCACAACAGTATCTCGGACCTGCCTGGTGTGTTCCTTGTTCTTCATGATGCTCTCTGCGCTTTTAACGGACCTCTGAGACTATCACAGTGCAGGTGCATTTATACGGAGACTTGATTACACACAGGTGGGTTGTATTTATCATCATTAGTCATTTAGGTCAACATTGGATCATTCAGAGATCCTCACTGAACTTCTGGAGAGAGTTTGCTGCACTGAAAGTAAAGGGGCTGAATAATTTTGCACGCCCAATTTTTCAGTTTTTGATTTGTTAAAAAAGTTTGAAATATCCAATAAATGTCGTTCCACTTCATGATTGTGTCCCACTTGTTGTTGATTCTTCATAAAAAAATACAGTTTTATATATTTATGTTTGAAGCCTGAAATGTGGCAAAAGGTCGCAAAGTTCAAGGGGGCCGAATACTTTCGCAAGGCACTGTATTATTATTATATATATATATATATATAACACACACAACAGGTCAAAGGGTTTTTCGATACTTAAAATAGCCACCCTTTGCCTTGATGACAGCTTTGCAGATTCTTGGAATTCTCTCAACCAGCTTCACCTGGAATGCTTTTCCAACTGTCTTGCAGTTCCCACATATGCTGATCACTTGTTGGCTCAATTTGGTTGAGGTCGGGCGATTGTGGAGGCTAGGTCAAATAGGCCTTACACAGCCAGGAGGTGTGTTGAGTCATTGTCCTGTTGAAAAACAAATGATAGTCCCACTCAGCGCAAAACAGATGGGATGGTGTATCGTTGCAGAATGCTGTTGTAGCCATGCTGGTTATGTGTGCCTTGAATTCTAAATAAATCACTGACCGTGTCCCAGCAAAGCACCCCCACACCATTACACCTCCTCCTCCATGCTTTACGGTGGGAAAAACACATGCGGAGATCATCCATTCACCCACACCACGTCTCACAAAGACATGGCGGCTGGAACCAAACATCTCCAATTTGGATTCCAGACCAAAGGACAAATTTCCACTGGTTTAATGTCCATTGCTTGTGTTTCTTGGCCCAAGCAAGTCTCTTCTTCTTATTGGTGTCTTTTAGTAGTGGTTTCTTTGCAGCAATTCGACCATGAAGGCCAGATTCACACAGTCTCCTCTGAACAGTTGATGTTGAGATGTGTCTGTTACTTGAACTCTGTGAAGCATTTATTTGGGCTGCCATTTCCGAGGCTGGTAACTCTAATGAACGTATCCTCTGCAGCAGAGGTAACTCTGGGTCTCCCATTCCTGTGGTGGTCCAATTGCGACTGCACTTGAAGAAACGTTGAATGTTCTTGAAGTTTTCCGTATTAACTGTCCTTTAAGTCTTAAAGTAATGATGGACTGTAGTTTCTCTTTGCTTATTTGAGCTGTTCTTGCCATAGCCAAATACATTTAAACTCAGTTTTTCACAATTCCTGACATTTAATCCTAGTAAAGATTCCCTGTCTTGGGTCAGTTAGGATCACCACTTTAATTTAAGAATGTGAAATGTCAGAATAATAGTAGAGAGAATGATTTATTTCAGCTTTTATTTCTTTCATCACATTCCCAGTGGGTCAAAAGTTAACATTCACTCAGTATGTGGTAGCATTGCCTTTAAACTGTTTAACGTGGGTCAAACGTTTTGGGTAGCCTTCCACAAGCTTCCAAAAAAAAAGTTAATAAGGTGAATTTTGGCCCATTCCTCCTGACAGAGCAGGTGTAACTGAATCAGGTTTATGGTCTTCCTTGCTCGCACACGCTTTTTCAGTTCTGCCCACAACTTTTCTATAGGATTGAGGTCAGGGCTTCGTGATGGCCACTCCAATACCTTGACTTTGTTGTCCTTAAGCCATTTTGCCACAGCTTTGGAAGTATGCTTGGTGTCATTGTCCATTTGGAAGACCCATTTGCGGCCAAGTTTCAACTTCCTGACTGATGTCTTAAGATGTTGCTTCAATATGTCCACCAAATTTTCCTTCCTCATGAAGCCATCTATTTTGTGAAGTGCACCAGTCCCTCCTGCAGCAAAGCAACCCCACAACATGATGCTGCGACCCTCGTGCTTGGGATTGTGGTATTCGGCTTGCAAGCCTCCACCTTTTTCCTCCAAACATTACAATGGTTATTTTGGCCAAACAGTTCTATTTTTGTTCCATCAGACCAGAGGACATTTCTCCAAAAAGTACCATCTTTGTCCCCATGTACAGTTGCAAACCGTAGTGTGGCTTTTTTTATGGCGGTTTAGGAGCAGTGGCTTCTTCCTTGCTGAGCGGCCTTTAAGGTTATGGCGATATAAGCCTTGTTTTGCTGTGGATATAGATTTTTTTGTGCCCGTTTCCTCCAGCATCTTCACAAGGTCCTTTGCTGTTGTTCTGGGATTGATTTTCATCTTTCGCACCAAATTATGTTCATCTCTAGGAGACAGAACGCATCTCCTTCCTGAGCGGTATGACAGCTGAGTGGTCCCATGGTGTTTATAC